>NC_092785.1:30345908-30434043 GCF_047496795.1 Chiloscyllium punctatum | reverse complement strand
TGACCCTCCGACAGTGCGGCCCTCCCTCGGCACTGACCCTCCGACAGTGCGGCCCTCCCTCGGCACTGACTCTCTGACAGTGCGGCCCTCTCTCGGCACTGAACCCTCCGACAGTGCGGCCCTCCCTCGGCACTGACTCTCTGACAGTGCGGCCCTCCCTCGGCACTGAACCCTCCGACAGTGCGGCACTCCCTCAGCACTGACACTCCGACAGTGCGGCCCTCCCTCAGCACTGACACTCCGACAGTGCGGCCCCTCCCTCAGCACTGGCCCTCCCTCAGCACTGACCCTCCGACAGTGCGGCCCTCCCTCGGCACTGACTCTCTGACAGTGCGGCCCCCTCTCGGCACTGAACACTCCGACAGTGCGGCCCCTCCCTCGGCACTGACTCTCTGACAGTGCGGCCCTCCCTCGGCACTGAACCCTCCGACAGTGCGTCCCTCCCTCAGCACTGACCCTCCGACAGTGCGTCCCTCCCTCAGCACTGACACTCCGACAGTGCGGCCCTCCCTCAGCACTGACACTCCGACAGTGCGGCCCTCCCTCAGCACTGACACTCCGACAGTGCGGCCCTCCCCTCAGCACTGACCCTCCGACAGTGCGGCCCTCCCTCGGCACTGACTCTCTGACAGTGCGGCCCCCCTCTCGGCACTGAACCCTCCGACAGTGCGGCCCTCCCTCGGCACTGACTCTCCGACAGTGCGGCCCTCCCTTGGCACTGAACCCTCCGACAGTGCGGCACTCCCTCAGCACTGACCCTCCGACAGCGCGGCCCTCCCTCGGCACTGAACCCTCCCACAGTACAGCCCTCCCTCAGCGCTGACCCTCCAACAGTGCGGCCCTCCCTCGGCACTGACCCTCCGACAGTGCGGCCCTCCCTCAGCACTGACCCTCCGACAGTGCGGCCCTCCCTCGGCACTGACTCTCTGACAGTGCGGCCCTCTCTCGGCACTGAACCCTCCGACAGTGCGGCCCTCCCTCGGCACTGACTCTCTGACAGTGCGGCCCTCCCTCGGCACTGATCCCTCCGACAGTGCGGCACTCCCTCAGCACTGACCCTCCGACAGTGCGGCCCTCCCTCAGCACTGACACTCCGACAGTGCGGCCCTCCCTCAGCACTGACACTCCGACAGTGCGGCCCTCCCTCAGCACTGACCCTCCGACAGTGCGGCCCTCCCTCAGCACTGACCCTCCGACAGTGCGGCCCTCCCTCTGCACTGTCTCTGACAGTGCGGCCCTCCCTCGGCACTGAACCCTCCGACAGTGCGGCCCTCCCTCGGCACTGACTCTCTGACAGTGCGGCCCTCCCTCGGCACTGAACCCTCCGACTGTGCGGCACTCCCTCAGCACTGACCCTCCGACAGCGCGGCCCTCCCTCGGCACTGAACCCTCCGACAGTGCGGCCCTCCCTCGGCACTGACCCTCCGACAGTGCGGCCCTCCCTCGGCACTGACCCTCCGACAGTGCGGCCCTCCCTCGGCACTGACCCTCCGACAGTGCGGCCCTCCCTCGGCACTGACCCTCCGACAGTGCGGCCCTCCCTCGGCACTGACCCTCCGACAGTGCGGCCCTCCCTCGGCACTGACCCTCCGACAGTGCGGCCCTCCCTCGGCACTGACCCTCCGACAGTGCGGCCCTCCCTCGGCACTGACCCTCCGACAGTGCGGCCCTCCCTCGGCACTGACCCTCCGGCAGTGCGGCCCTCCCTCGGCACTGACCCTCCGACAGTGCGGCCCCTCCCTCGGCACTGACCCTCCGACAGTGCGGCCCTCCCTCGGCACTGACCCTCCGACAGTGCGGCCCTCCCTCGGCACTGACCCTCCGACAGTGCGGCCCTCCCTCGGCACTGACCCTCCGACAGTGCGGCCCTCCCTCGGCACTGACCCTCCGACAGTGCGGCCCTCCCTCGGCACTGACCCTCCGACTGTGCGGCCCTCCCTCGGCACTGACCCTCCGACTGTGCGGCCCTCCCTCGGCACTGACCCTCCGACAGTGCGGCCCCTCCTCGGCACTGACCCTCCGACAGCGCGGCCCTCCCTCGGCACTGACCCTCCGACAGCGCGGCGCTCCCTCAGCCTGAGCAGAATGCCGAGTGCGGGCCAGGGCGGTATGTTGTGGTAATGGAGCTGCCACGTGTTTTCTGTGTCCCGCAGTCACCGTGGAGCAACACGTGGGGAACGTATTCATGTTCAGCAAGGTGGCCAACCTCATCCTGTTCTTTCGGCTCGATATCCGAATGGGACTGCTCTACCTCACCCTGTGTGTAGGTCGGTAAGCGTTCTGTTCGCATCTTTACTGCCACGATCCTCCTCTTGTCAACGCGCCAGCGTAGAACGATGGTTCGGCCCTCCCCGTTTTCCAATGGCTAGCTTCGTTATTGTCCCTTGTCGCGAGATACAGTGAAAAGTATTGTTTGACCCTGCAGTCTGGGTCAATCTGCCTTCCATTAGGGTAATAGAATAGAATACAGTGTCACAGCTATCGAGGAGGTGCAGAGAAGGATCATCCTGGAAGTCTGATCCTAATTCTGATAACGCCAGAGAAGAAGCTGTTCTGGAGTCGATAGGCAGGTGTTTTCAAACTGTTCGATCTGCGTTGAGTTCAGAATGCTTTCAACATTTCACTCCTCCCACAATTTAAACAGGGGTAGCATATCCTTCCCTGAATATTTTACAGTTTAAAACACAGGAGGCGGCGTTGTGTTCTGGACTAAATCTCTCTCACCTCTTGTCACTTGCCTGCCTTATTTCCCTGCAAATTATTTCGATGCAGACAATAATTGTATTCCCTGTTGGAAAACCGTCAATTAACCCTCCCCCCCTCCCCACCCCCGCCCCTTCACTCTCAGGCAGCGCCTTCCAGACCCTAACCCCTCGAGTGACCCTCCCTTCCCCCCCCCCCCCCCCCCCCCCCCCCCACTCTCAGGCAGCACCTTCCCCAGGCCCTAACCCCTCGAGTGACCCTCCCTCCCTCCCCCCTCACTCTCAGGCAGCACCTTCCAGACCCTAACCTCTCGAGTGACCCTCCCTCCCTCCACCCCTCACTCTCAGGCAGCACCTTCCAGACCCTAACCTCTCGAGTGATCCTCCCTCCCCCCTTCACTCCCAGGCAGCACCTTCCAGACCCTAACCTCTCAAGTGACCCTCCCTCCGTCCCCCCTCACTCTCAGGCAGCACCTTCCAGACCCTAACCCCTCGAGTGACCCTAACCCCTCGAGTGACCCTCCCTCCCTCCCTCCTCACTCTCAGGCAGCACCTTCCAGACCCTAACCCCTCGAGTGACCCTCCCTCCCCCGCCACAATCTCGGGCAGCACCTTCCAGACCCTAACCCCTCGAGTGACCCTAACCCCTCGAGTGACCCTCCCTCCCTCCCTCCCTCACTCTCAGGCAGCACCTTCCAGACCCTAACCCCTCGAGTGACCCTCCCTCCCCCGCCACAATCTCGGGCAGCACCTTCCAGACCCTAAGCAATGCCTTATCATCTATCAATCATCCCAGCACGGGAGGTGGGTTTTATTAACTCGGCCAGCACTTATCACCCCGTCCCTCGTTGCCCCCCCCCCTTGAGAAGGTGGTGGGGGGTGAGCGGCCATCTTGAATCGATGCAGACCATGTGCTGTGGGTAGACCCACAATGCCCCTGAGGGAGGGAATTCCGGGATTCTGACCCTGAAGGGAACGGCGATATGTTTCCGAGTCGGGATGGGGAGTGTCTCGGAGGGGAACTTGCTGGGGGTGGGGGGGGGGGTGTGTTCCCATGTACCTGCTGCCCCCTTGTCCTTCTGGATGGGAGTGGGACAGTGGGTTTGGGGGAAGGTGCTGTTGAAGTAGCTTCATTTGATTTCTGTAGTGCGTGTTGTGGACAGTTCTGGATGTCGGTTTGCTCGCTGAGCTGGAAGGTCCATTTCCAGACGTTTCGTCACCCTACTCGGTAACATCTTTAGTGGGCCTTCGGACAGAGCACTGCTGATGACTCCTGCTCTCTGTTTATATGTTTGGGTTGGAAGCAGTGCTTTGTCAGGAGGCTCACTGAAGATGTTACCGAGTAGGGTGACGAAACGTCTGGAAATGAACCTTCCAGCTCAGCGAGCTAACCTACACCCAGAACCTCAACCCGAGCTACAAATCTTCGCCCAACTCGCCCTCTTGTAGACAGTACACCCTGCTGCTACTGAGCGTCGGTGATGGTGGGCAGGACTGTTGGTGGCCGAATCTGCCCTGTGACCTCAGGCCGGGCATCCCAGGTCCCATCCCGTCGCCTGGGACCGTTATGGTGCCCCAATCTAACGTGTGTCCTCAACCCCCTGGCGGACACTTCAATGGGGAGCTCCTGTGACGTTGGCCCAGCCTCTCAGCGGTTTCCCTCTGAGGTAGCAGGCTGGGAGGGTTGCAGGGTGATTGGTTTCAGTGGTGTTGTGTGTCTGAGTTCCTGACCGTGCCTTTCCTCCTGTCTGTGTAGTCTTCCTGATGGTCTGTAAGCCGCCACTGTACATGGGGCCAGAGTACATCACCTATTTCAACGACAGGACCATTGACGTAAGTGAGCAGAGGCTGGGGGGTCTCCTGTCCTTGCTTCCCCTGTCCTCTCCCCGCCCCCCCACCCCACACCTCCCCCTCGCTCTCCTTTACCACCTCACCCCTCCCCGTGTGTGTGTGTGAGCGCGATTGCACACGTGTGTGTGTGTGAGCGCGATTGCACACGTGTGTGTGTGTGAGCGCGATTGCCACACGTGTGTGTGTGTGTGAGCGCGATTGCACACGTGTGTGTGTGTGTGAGCGCGATTGCACACGTGTGTGTGTGTGTGAGCGCGATTGCACACGTGTGTGTGTGTGTGAGCGCGATTGCACACGTGTGTGTGTGTGTGAGCGCGATTGCACACCTGTGTGTGTGTGTGAGCGCGATTGCACACCTGTGTGTGTGTGTGAGCGCGATTGCACACCTGTGTGTGTGTGGTGAGCGCGATTGCACACCTGTGTGTGTGTGTGAGCGCGATTGCACACGTGTGTGTGTGTGAGCGCGATTGCACACGTGTGTGTGTGTGAGCGCAATTGCACACGTGTGTGTGTGTGCGCACGATTGCACACGTGTGTGTGTGAGCGCGATTGCACACGTGTGTGTGTGTGTGAGCACGATTGCACACCTGCGTGTGTGTGTTGAGCGCGATTGCACACCTGCGTGTGTGTGTGTGAGCGCGATTGCACACCTGCGTGTGTGTGTGAGCACGATTGCACACCTGCGTGTGTGTGAGCGCGATTGCACACCTGCGTGTGTGTGTGAGCGCGATTGCACACCTGCGTGTGTGTGTGAGCGCGATTGCACACCTGCGTGTGTGTGTGAGCACGATTGCACACCTGCGTGTGTGTGAGCGCGATTGCACACCTGCGTGTGTGTGTGAGCGCGATTGCACACCTGCGTGTGTGTGTGAGCGCGATTGCACACCTGCGTGTGTGGTGTGAGCGCGATTGCACACCTGCGTGTGTGTGAGAGCGCGATTGCACACCTGTGTGTGTGTGTATATGTAGAGCGTGATTGCACACCTGTGTGTGTGTGTGAGCGTGAGAGCGCGATTGCACACCTGTGTGTGTGTGTATGTATGTGTGAGCGCGATTGCACACGTGTGTGTGTGTGAGCGCGATTGCACACGTGTGTGTGTGTGAGCGCGATTGCACACGTGTGTGTGTGTGAGCGCGATTGCACACGTGTGTGTGTGTGAGCGCGATTGCACACGTGTGTGTGTGTGAGCGCGATTGCACACGTGTGTGTGTGTGAGCGCGATTGCACACGTGTGTGTGTGAGCGCGATTGCACACGTGTGTGTGTGAGCGCGATTGCACACCTGTGTGTGTGTGTGTGTGTGAGCGCGATTGCACACCTGTGTGTGTGTGTGTGTGAGCGCGATTGCACACCTGTGTGTGTGTGTGTGTGTGTGAGCGCGATTGCACACCTGTGTGTGTGTGTGTGAGCCGCGATTGCACACCTGTGTGTGTGTGAGCGCGATTGCACACCTGTGTGTGTGTGAGCGCGATTGCACACCTGTGTGTGTGTGTGCGCGCGCGATTGCACACCTGTGTGTGTGTGTGAGCGCGATTGCACACCTGTGTGTGTGTGAGCGCGATTGCACACCTGTGTGTGTGTGTGTGTGTGCGCGCAGGCGATTTGCACACCTGTGTGTGTGTGTGCGCGATTGCACAGCTGTGTGTGTGTGTGGAGCGCGATTGCACACCTGTGTGTGTGTGTGTGTGAGCGCGATTGCACACCTGTGTGTGTGTGTGTGTGAGCGCGATTGCACACCTGTGTGTGTGTTGTGTGTGTGTGAGCGCGATTGCACACCTGTGTGTGTGTGTGTGAGCGCGATTGCACACCTGTGTGTGTGTGTGTGAGCGCGATTGCACACCTTGTGTGTGTGTGTGAGCGCGATTGCACACCTGTGTGTGTGTGTGTGAGCGCGATTGCACACCTGTGTGTGTGTGTGTGAGCGCGATTGCACACCTGTGTGTGTGTGTGTGTGAGCGCGATTGCACACCTGTGTGTGTGTGTGTGTGTGAGCGCGATTGCACACCTGTGTGTGTGTGAGCCGATTGCCACACCTGTGTGTGTGTGTGAGCGCGATTGCACACCTGTGTGTGTGTGAGCGCGATTGCACACCTGTGTGTGTGTGAGCGCGATTGCACACCTGTGTGTGTGTGTGAGCGCGATTGCACACCTGTGTGTGTGTGAGCGCGATTGCACACCTGTGTGTGTGTGTGTGAGCACGATTGCACACCTGTGTGTGTGTGTGTGAGCGCGATTGCACACCTGTGTGTGTGTGTGTGAGCGCGATTGCACACGCTGTGTGTGTGTTGAGCGCGATTGCACACCTGTGTGTGTGTGAGCGCGATTGCACACCTGTGTGTGTGTGTGTGAGCGCGATTGCACACCTGTGTGTGTGTGTGGTGAGCGCGATTGCACACCTGTGTGTGTGTGTGAGCGCGATTGCACACCTGTGTGTGTGTGTGAGCGCGATTGCACACCTGTGTGTGTGTTGTGAGCGCGATTGCACACCTGTGTGTGTGTGAGCGCGATTGCACACCTGTGTGTGTGTGTGTGAGCGCGATTGCACACCTGTGTGTGTGTGTGTGAGCGCGATTGCACACCTGTGTGTGTGTGTGTGAGCGCGATTGCACACCTGTGTGTGTGTGTGAGCGCGATTGCACACCTGTGTGTGTGTGTGTGAGCGCGATTGCACACCTGTGTGTGTGTGTGAGCGCGATTGCACACCCTGTGTGTGTGTGTGTGAGCGCGATTGCACACCTGTGTGTGTGTGAGCGCGATTGCACACCTGTGTGTGTGTGTGAGCGCGATTGCACACCGTGTGTGTGTGTGCGAGCTGTGGTGTGTGTGAGCGCGATTGCACACCTGTGTGTGTGTGTGTGAGCGCGATTGCACACCTGTGTGTGTGTGTGAGCGCGATTGCACACCTGTGTGTGTGTGTGAGCGCGATTGCACACCTGTGTGTGTGTGTGAGCGCGATTGCACACCTGTGTGTGTGTGTGAGCGCGATTGCACACCTGTGTGTGTGTGTGAGCGCGATTGCACACCTGTGTGTGTGTGTGAGCGCGATTGCACACCTGTGTGTGGTGTGTGAGCGCGATTGCACACCTGTGTGTGTGTGTGAGCGCGATTGCACACCTGTGTGTGTGGTGAGCGCGATTGCACACCTGTGTGTGTGTGTGTGAGGCGCGATTGCACACCTGTGTGTGTGTGTGTGAGCGCGATTGCACACCTGTGTGTGTGTGTGAGCGCGATTGCACACCCTGTGTGTGTGTGTGAGCGCGATTGCACACCTGGTGTGTGTGTGTGTGAGCGCGATTGCACACCTGTGTGTGGTGTGTGAGCGCGATTGCACACCTGTGTGTGTGTGTGAGCGCGATTGCACACCTGTGTGTGTGTGTGAGCGCGATTGCACACCTGTGTGTGTGTGTGAGCGCGATTGCACACCTGTGTGTGTGTGTGAGCGCGATTGCACACCTGTGTGTGTGTGTGAGCGCGATTGCACACCTGTGTGTGTGTGTGAGCGCGATTGCACACCTGTGTGTGTGTGTGAGCGCGATTGCACACCTGTGTGTGTGTGTGAGCGCGATTGCACACCTGTGTGTGTGTGTGAGCGCGATTGCACACGCTGTGTGTGTGTGTGAGCGCGATTGCACACCTGTGTGTGTGTGTGAGCGCGATTGCACACCGTGTGTGTGTGTGTGAGCGCGATTGCACACGTGTGTGTGTGTGTGAGCGCGATTGCACACGTGTGTGTGTGTGAGCGCGATTGCACACGTGTGTGTGTGTGTGAGCGCGATTGCACACGTGTGTGTGTGTTGTGAGCGCGATTGCACACCTGTGTGTGTGTGTGTGAGCGCGATTGCACACCTGTGTGTGTGTGTGTTGAGCGCGATTGCACACCTGTGTGTGTGTGTGTGAGCGCAATTGCACACCTGTGTGTGTGTGTGAGCGCGATTGCACACCTGTGTGTGTGTGTGTGAGCGCGATTGCACACCTGTGTGTGTGTGTGTGAGCGCGATTGCACACCTGTGTGTGTGTGTGTGAGCGCGATTGGCACACCTGTGTGTGTGTGTGAGCGCGATTGCACACCTGTGTGTGTGTGTGAGCGCGATTGCACACCTGTGTGTGTGTGTGAGCGCGATTGCACACGTGTGTGTGTGTGAGCGCGATTGCACACGTGTGTGTGTGTGTGAGCGCGATTGCACACTGTGTGTGTGTGTGTGAGCGCGATTGCACACTGTGTGTGTGTGTGTGAGCGCGATTGCACACCTGTGTGTGTGTGTGTGAGCGCGATTGCACACCTGTGTGTGTGTGTGTGAGCGCAATTGCACACCTGTGTGTGTGTGAGCGCGATTGCACACCTGTGTGTGTGTGTGTGAGCGCGATTGCACACCTGTGTGTGTGTGTGTGAGCGCGATTGCACACCTGTGTGTGTGTGTGTGAGCGCGATTGCACACCTGTGTGTGTGTGTGAGCGCGATTGCACACCTGTGTGTGTGTGTGAGCGCGATTGCACACCTGTGTGTGTGTGAGCGCGATTGCACACCTGGTGTGTGTGTGAGCGCGATTGCACACCTGTGTGTGTGTGTGCGCGATTGCACACCTGTGTGTGTGTGTGAGCGCGATTGCACACCTGTGTGTGTGTGTGAGCGCGATTGCACACCTGTGTGTGTGTGTGAGCGCGATTGCACACCTGTGTGTGTGTGTGAGCGCGATTGCACACCTGTGTGTGTGTGAGCGCGATTGCACACCTGTGTGTGTGTGTGAGCGCGATTGCACACGTGTGTGTGTGTGTGAGCGCGATTGCACACGTGTGTGTGTGTGTGAGCGCGATTGCACACGTGTGTGTGTGTGAGCGCGATTGCACACGTGTGTGTGTGTGTGAGCGCGATTGCACACGTGTGTGTGTGTGAGCGCGATTGCACACGTGTGTGTGTGTGTGAGCGCGATTGCACACGTGTGTGTGTGTGAGCGCGATTGCACACGTGTGTGTGTGAGCGCGATTGCACACGTGTGTGTGTGTGTGTGTGAGCGCGATTGCACACGTGTGTGTGTGTGTGAGCGCGATTGCACACGTGTGTGTGTGTGTGTGTGTGTGAGCGCGATTGCACACCTGTGTGTGTGTGTGTGTGAGAGCGCGATTGCACACGTGTGTGTGTGTGAGCGCGATTGCACGCCTGTGTGTGTGTGTCGCGGAACCGTTCGATGAGCGGGTGGGTGGAACACGAGAACATTGCAGAGTCTCGGCTGTGTCCTGATCCAGACTTGCTTCCCTCTCCTTCCGATGGGCAGGAGGAGCTGCAGAAAGACAAGCGGGTGATCTGGCTCGTCGAATTCTTCGCTAACTGGTCACCGGAGTGTCAGTCGTTCGCTCCTGTCTACGCAGACCTCTCCCTCAAGTAAGTGGGGGAGGGGGGGGGTGGCTCTCGGGCTTTGAGGGAGCACGTGGCTGTGAACTGACAGTAGGGGGGTGTGTGTGTGAGACGGTGGGGCGTTAGTCCGGTGAGTAACCAAGAAGTGGAAGTGCCGGGAGTCAGCAGGACGATAATGGGGGGGGGGGGGGGGGGGGGGGGGGGGGGGTGTCACTGGCCGAGAGTCAGTAAGGGAGTAGACAGGCAGGAGGCTGGAAGGACACAGCAAGCCCAGGCAGCATCAGGAGGGGGAGAAGTCAACTTTTCGGGTGTAGCCCACCCCCCAGTCCTGAGGAAGGGTTACACCTGAAACATCGAGTTCTCCCCCTCCTGATGCTGCCTGGGCTTGCTGTGTCCTTCCAGCCCTCCTGCCTGTCTACATTAGATTCTGTGGTGTTTTTTATCTCTAACAAAGAGAGTTGGAGGAAGAGGTAGCTATCAGAATGAAGAAAACCATGACCGTTTCTGGGAACTGTTTAACTTTTAGTCTCCACGAGTCAATTACTGTTTTGTTTTCCACTGCACACTGTCCTTGCCCATTCACTTAGTCCCTGCGTCTGTGTGCGCTCCCGCCTCTTCCCCACCCACCCCTCCCGCCCCACCGTTGCGCACTCTGTCACGTATGTGCTCTCCGCTCTGTGTGCAATCTCCCATGCTCACTGTCCATTCATCCTCAGTCACCTGCTCTCTTCCCTGTGCTGTCTCTCAAGTGCACATGCTCGAATTCTTCTGCTCGCCTGTCTCTTAGCTTTCACACTCGCTGTCCCTTGCTCTCTCTGCTTTTCTGTAGCCTGCGCTCCTCCTGTCTCTCTCTCTCTCTCTCTCTCTCTCTCTCTCTCTCCCTCTCTCCCTCTCTCCCTCTTCATTCTCTCTTTGCTCCCTCTGTCGACCGCCCTCGATTCTGTACGCTCTTGCATGCTCTGTTGCCTGTTCTCCCTTTCGCTGTCCCTTTTCATCGATCTTTTCCTTCCACCCTGCCCCACCATCCCATCCTCGATCTCTCCTCTGCTCTCCGTGGACCTCCCAGCACGCACTTGCGTGTTCCCAATCACCAGCACACCTCTCTCTTTCGCAGCCTGACCCGCTCATTCACTCACTTTCTCTCTCTCTCTTTCTCTCTCTCTCTCTCTCTCTCTCTCTGTCTCTCTCTCTCTCTCTCTTTCTCTCTCTCTCTCTGTCTCTCTCTTTTTCTCTCTCTCTCTGTCTCACACACACAGGCTCTCCCTCTCTGGCATGTGTTACAGCGCAGAGGCAAACTCTTCCAATAATTATCCCGAACACCCAGAAAAGCTCACCTCGCCTTGTAATGTGTTAAAGTGTGGGCGACAGATAACTACCCAAATTCCACTATTTAAAAAAAAATCAATTTTATTCTTTAACTCAAAAAGTGAACACTAAACAACAAATATTTATACCTCTAAGCCCCCTGTCACTTAAAGGTCTGTTGTCTGCCTCCAACTCTCTAACAGTGAACTGATTCACGAAAAGTAGATTAGAGTGTGTTGCTGGAAAAGCACAGCAGGTCAGTTAGCATCCAGGGAGCAGGAGAATCGACGTTTCGGGCAAAAGCCCCTTCATCAGGAATGAGGCTGGGAGCCTTCGGGATGAAGAGATAAATGGGACGGGGGTGGGGAAGATAGCAGAGAGTGTAATAGGTGGGTGGAGGTGGGGGTAAAGGTGATAGGTCAGAGGGGAGGGTGGAGTGGAGAGGTGGAAAGGAAGATAGGCAGGTAGGACAGGTCATGGGGGACAGTGCTGAGCTGGAAGGTTGGAACTAGGGTGAGGTGGGGGAAGGGAAATGAGGAAACTGTTGAAGTCCACATTGATGCCCTGGGGTTGAAGTGTTCCGAGGCGGAAGATGAGGCGTTCTTCCTCAAGGCGTCTGGTGGTGAGGGAGCGGCGGTGAAGGAGGCCCAGGGGGAGGGGGGGGGCCTCCATGTCCTCGGCAGAGTGGGAGGGGGAGTTGAAATGTTGGGCCACGGGGCGGTTTGGTTGATTGGTGCGGGTGTCTCGGAGATGTTCCCTAAAGCAAGGAGGCGCCCATGTCTCCCCAGTGGGTGGATTGTAGGGGGGGGGGGCGTAGACCTGACCAGGTAGTCATGGAGGGAATGGTCTTTGCGGAAGGTGGAAAGGGGGTGGGGAGGGAAATATATCCCTGGTGGTGGGGTCTGTTTGGAGGTGGCGGAAATGTCGGCGGATGATTGGTTTATGCGAAGGTTTGTAGGGTGGGAGGTGAGCACCAGGGGGGGTTCTGTCCTTGTTACGGTTGGAGGGGTGGGGTCTGACTGAGATGCGTTGGAGGGCATCTTCAACCATGTGGGAGGGGAAATTGCAGTCTCTGAAGAAGGAGGCCATCTGGTGTGTTCTGTGGGTGGAACCTCCACAACCTCCTTATAAACCAATCATCCACCAACATTTCCGCCACCTCCAAACAGACCCCACCACCAGGATATATTTCCCTCCCCACACCCCTTTCCGCCTTCCGCAAAGACCGTTCCCTCCGCGACTACCTGGTCAGGTCCACACCCCCCTACGACCCACCCTCCAATCCTGGCACTTACACCTGCCACCGCAGGAACTGTAAAACCTGTGCCCACACCTCCTCCCCTCACCTCTATCCAAGGCCCTAAAGGAGCCTTCACATCCATCAAAGTTTTACTTGCACATCCACTAATATCATTTATTGTATCCGTTGGCTCCCGATGTGGTCTCCTCTACATTGGGGAGACTGGGCGCCTCCTAGCAGAGCGCTTTAGGGAACATCTCCGAGACACCCGCACCAATCAACCACACCGCCCCCGTGGCCCAACATTTCAACTCCCCCTCCCACTCTGCCTCATCTTCACCTTGCGACCCTCCTACCCCAGGGCATCAATGTGGGCTTCACCAGTTTCCTCGCTTCTCCTCCCCCCACCTTACCCCAGTTCCAACCTTCCAGCTCAGCACCCACCCTCATGACCTGTCCTACCTGCCAATCTTCCTTCCCACCCTCCCCTCTGACCTATCACCTCTTACCCCATCTCCATCCACCTATTGCGCACTCAGCTACTTTCCCCCCAGCCCCACTCCCCCTCCCATTAATCTCTCCACCCCGGAGACTCCCAGCCTCATTCCTGATGAAGGGCTTTTGCCTGAAACGTCAATTCTCCTGCTCCTCGGTTGCTGACTGACCTGCTGTGCTTTTCCAGCACCACTCTAATCTCCAGCATCTGCAGTCCCCACCTCTGCTTAGTTGATCCCATAAAAGCCCCTATTAAAATTACTTGAACTTAATGTTCAAAAACCAGAGAGCAGATGTCGTTATTGGTGTTGAGCACCCTCTGTTTGGACATATCCCTGGGTCATCTTCAGTATTTTGTTACAAAGATGTTTCATATGAAACGAGCACCTTTTTTGATAGTGTGTGTTTTGGGTAGCAGTTGCATGTTTTCTCTCTCTGTCTCTCTCTCTTTTCTCTCTCTCTCTTTTCTCTCTCATCTCTCTCTCTCGCCCCCTCTCTCTCGCCCCCTCTCTCTCCGCCCCCTCTCTCTCGCCCCCCTCTCTCTCGCCCCCTCTCTCTCGCCCCCTCTCTCTCGCCCCCTCTCATCTCGCCCCCTCTCTCTCGCCCCCTCTCTCTCGCCCCCTCTCTCTCGCCCCCCTCTCTCTCGCCCCCTCTCTCTCGCCCCCTCTCTCTCGCCCCCTCTCTCTCGCCCCCTCTCTCTCGCCTCTCTCTCGCCCCCTCTCTCTCGCCCCCTCTCTCTCAGCCCCCCTCTCTCTCGCCCCCTCTCTCTCGCCCCCTCTCTCTCGCCCCCTCTCTCTCGCCCCCTCTCTCTCGCCCCCCCTCTCGCGTCTCTCTCTCTCTCGCGTCTCTCTCTCTCTCGCGTCTCTGTCTCTCTCTCTGTCTCTCTCTCTGTCTCTCTCTCTGTCTCTCTCTCTGTCTCTCTCTCTGTCCTCTCTCTCTCTCTCTCTCTCTCTGTCTCTCTCTCTGTCTCTCTCTCTTTTCTCTCTCTCATCTTTCTCTCTCTCTCTCTCTCTCTCGCCCCCTCTCTCTCGCCCCCTCTCTCTCGCCCCCTCTCTCTCGCCCCTCTCTCTCGCCCTCTCTCTCTCCGCCCCTCTCTCTCGCCCCCTCTCTCGTCGCCCCCTCTCTCTCGCCCCCTCTCTCTCGCCCCCTCTCTCTCGCCCCCTCTCTCTCGCCCCCTCTCTCTCGCCCCTCTCTCTCGCCCCCTCTCTCTCGCCCCCCTCTCTCTCGCCCCCTCTCTCTCGCCCCTCCTCTCTCAGCCCCCTCTCTCTCGCCCCCTCTCTCTCTCGCCCCCTCTCTCTCGCCCCTCTCTCTCGCCCCCTCTCTCTCGCCCCCTCTCTCTCGCCCCCTCTCTCTCGCCCCCTCTCTCTCGCCCCCTCTCTCTCGCCCCCTCTCTCTCGCCCCCCTCTCTCTCGCCCCTCTCTCTCGCGCCCCCCTCTCTCGCGTCTCTCTCTCTCTCGCGTCTCTCTCTCTCTCGCGTCTCTCTCTCTCTGTCTGTCTGTCTCTCTCTCTCTGTCTCTCTCTCTCTCTGTCTCTCTCTCTGTCTCTCTCTCCTGTCTCTCTCTCTGTCTCTCTCTCTGTCTCTCTCTCTCACTCTCTCTCTCACTCTCTCTCTCACTCTCTCTCTCACTCTCTCTCTGTCTTTCTCTCTCTCTCTCTCTCTCTGGCTAACTGTCAAAATGCTGGCTTATTTATACCCCAAACATCAGATCGTCTCATTGGTTCGATGTTATCGAAACAGTAAAATTCAAATTCGATTGGGTTTTAGTGTCCTGGGGCATAATTTAAACTGGTTGGTTACTTTCAAATGGTGGTCATAAGAACTCCGGATCCAGCTTACAGCCAAGTGGTACATATTTTCAATTTTCCAATACTCTCTGAGACGGCTAGTCAGTCACATGACAAGTGCCTGCAAACCCTCACTGCCAAAACAGCCTTGCCTCTCTCTTAAAGGTACAATACATGCCTTCAACCTCATGGCACATGAACCAACGACAGGATTTCTACCCTCCGACGAAAGGGCTCTGGGCAATATCCCTCAGCAAAGGGACCAAGGCGTGCAGGTGCAAAGGTCTTTGAAAGTGGAGTCACAGGTAGACCGGGTGGTCAAGAAGGCGTTTGGTATGCTTACCTTCATTGGACAGAGCATCGGGTATAGGAGTTGGGAGGTCCCGTTGCAGCCGTACAGGTAGTTGATTAGACCACTTTTGGAATGCTGCATTCAATTCTGGTCTCCCTGCTGTAGGAAAGATGTGAAACTTGAATGGGTTCAGAAAAGATTTACAAGGATGTTGCCAGGATTGGAGGGTTTGAGCTACAGGGGAGGGGCTGATCAGGCTGGACTGTTTTCCCTGGAGCGTCGGAGGCTGAGGGGTGACCTTATAGAGGTTTATAAAATCACGAGGGGCACAGATAGGGTAAATAGACAAAGTCTTTTCCCCTGGGGTCGGGGAGTCCAGAACTAGAGGGGCATAGGTTTAGGGTGCGAGGGGAAAGATATAAAAGAGACCTAAGGGGCAACTTTTTCACTCAGAGGGTGGTACGTGTATGGAATTGAGCTGCCAGAGGATGTGGTGGAGGCTGGTACAATGACAACATTTAAGAGGCATTTGGATGGGGATATGGATAGGAAGGGGTTTGGAGGGATATGGGCCGGGTGCTGGCAGGTGGGCCTAGATTGGGTTGGGATATCTGGTCAGCATGGATGGGTTGGGCCGAAGGGTCTGTTTCTGTGATGTAGGACTCTAAGGCTCTGTCTGGCATGTGCCAATATTCTCTCTCATCCATGCTGTATCACTCGATCTTTTACATGCTCCCACTCTCTACCTGTCATTCTCTCACTCTCTCTCACATTCCCTCCATCTCTCTCTCTCCACAGGTATACCTGCACGGGGTTAAAGTTGGTAAGGGCTGATGTCGGTCGCTACGCAGAGATCTCTGAAAAGTAAGTCTCTCGTAAACCTCGAGTGACCCTCCCTCCTCCCCCTCACTCTCAGGCAGCACCTTCCAGACCCTAACCTCTCAAGTGACCCTCCCTCCGTCCCCTCTCACTCTCAGGCAGCACCTTCCAGACCCTAACCCCTCGAGTGACCCTAACCCCTCGAGTGACCCTCCCTCCCTCCCCCCTCACTCTCAGCAGCACCTCCAGACCCTAACCCCTCGAGTGACCCCCTCCCTCCCCCCCCCCTCACATCTCAGGCAGCACCTTCCAGACCCTAACCCCTCGAGGTGACCCTCCCTCCCTCCCTCCCCCCCCCTCCCTCACTCTCAGGCAGCACCTTCCAGACCCTAACCCTCGGGTGACCCTCCTCCCCTCCCCCCCCCCCCCCCTCACTCTGAGGCATGCACCTTCCAGACCCTAACCCCTCGGGGTGACCCTCCCTCCCCCCCCCCCCCCTCACTCTGAGGCAGTCACCTTCCAGGACCCTCCCTCCCCCCCCCCCCCCCCCTCACTCTGAGGCAAGCACCTTCCAGACCCTAACCCCTCGGGTGACCCTCCCTCCCCCCCCCCCCCCCCCCTCACTCTGAGGCAGCACCTTCCAGACCCTAACCCCTCGAGTGACCCTCCCTCCCTCCCTCCCCCCCCCCCCTCACTCTCAGGCAGCACCTTCCAGACCCTAACCCTCGGGTGACCCTCCCTCCCTCCCCCCCCCCCCCCCCCTCACTCTGAGGCAGCACCTTCCAGACCCTAACCCCTCGGGGTGACCCCTCCCCTCCCCCCCCCCCCCCTCACTCTGAGGCAGTACCTCCCAGACCCTAACCCCTCGGTGACCCTCCCTCCCCCCCCCCCCCCCCCCTCACTCTGAGGCAGCACCTTCCAGACCCTAACCCCTCGGGTGACCCTCCCTCCCCCCTCCCTCCCTCCCTCCCCCCTCCCTCACTCTCAGGCAGCACCTTCCAGACCCTAACCCCTCGGGTGACCCTCCCTCCCCCCCCCCCCCCCCCCTCACTCTGAGGCAGTACCTCCCAGACCCTAACCCCTCGGGTGACCCTCCCTCCCCCCCCCCCCCCCCCCCCCCCTCACTCTGAGGCAGCACCTTCCAGACCCTAACCCCTCAGGTGACCCTGCCTGTCCCCCCTCACTCTGAGGCAGTACCTTCCAGACCCTAACCCCTCGGGTGACCCTGCCTGTCCCCCCTCACTCTGAGGCAGTACCTTCCAGACCCTAACCCCTCGGGTGACCCTGCCTGTCCCCCCTCACTCTGAGGCAGCACCTTCCAGACCCTAACCCCTCGGGTGACCCTCCCTCCCTTCCCCCTCACTCTGAGGCAGCACCTTCCAGACCCTAACCCCTCGGGTGACCCTCCCTCCCTCCCCCCTCACTCTGAGGCAGCACCTTCCAGACCCTAACCCCTCGGGTGACCCTGCCTGTCCCCCCCCCCCCCTCCCCGTGAGATGAGCTCCCCTTTCTGCGGGGTTATCAGTACCTTGTCACATTTAGCCCCCTGTCTGTGTCCATCGCCCACGTCTGTTTTTTGCCCAGTCCCTGTGCCTTCTCCAACCTCTCAGCTCCTTCACCACCACCTTCACTCCACAAGGTCCGTGCTCCACTCACTCAGTGTCACCCAGGACTTCGGGATCCTGCTCCGATCCTTCGGATTCCCTTCCAGTCAGAGCCTCCTGCAATCCACAAAAGGACCAGAGCTCAAACATGCGGCGGAACCCTCGTACTCGGATTCTCGCAGGCACAGGCCTCACTATTTCACAACTGCTATCACACCCGCCACCGCCATCACCTTGGGGCTGCTTCCTCCTCACCCCCCCCCCCCCCCCCCCCAGCCTGTGATGAGACTGCATCTCTTAGCAACCTAACTCCATGCCCCCCCCACCCCACCAATCACTGTCTGCATTTTCTTACCCTCCATACAATGAAGTCAGACAGTGTCCCAGCCCCCAGCAGCCTGTTTAAAGTGTCTTCACTCTCTATCTCTCTCTCTCTCTTTCCCCTTTCTCTCTTCTCTCTCTCTCTATTTCCTCACTCTCTGTTTTTCTCTCTATCGCTCTATCTCTCTATCTCTCTCTCTGTCTCTCTCTCTCTCTCTCTCTCGCTTCCCCCCCTCTGTTTCTCTCTCTCCTCTCTCTCTCACACTCTCTCTCTCTCCCCCTCTCTCTCTCTCCCCCACCCTCTCTCTCTGTCCCTCCTCTCTCCCTCTCTCCCTCTCTCCCCCTCTCCCTCTCTCCCTCTCTCCCACCCTCCCCCCCTCCCCCCTCCCCCCCTCCCCCCTCTCTCCCTCTCTCCCTCGCTCCCCTCGCTCCCTCGCTCCCTCGCTCCCTCGCTCCCCTCTCTCCCTCTCCTCCCTCTCTCCCTCTCTCCCTCTCTCTCTCCCTCTCTCCCTCTCTCCCTCTCTCCCTCCCTCCCTCTCTCCCTCTCTCCCTCTCTCCCTCTCCCTCCCTCCCTCTCTCCCTCCCTCCCTCTCTCCCTCTCTCCCTCTCTCTCTCTCTCTCCCTCCATCCCTCTCTCCCTCTCTCCCTCTCTCCCTCTCTCCCTCCCTCCCTCCCTCCCTCTCTCCCTCCCTCCCTCTCCCTCTCTCCCTCTCTCTCTCTCTCTCCCTCCATCCCTCTCTCCCTCTCTCCCTCTCTCCCTCTCTCCCTCCCTCCCTCCCTCCCTCTCTCCCTCTCTCTCCCCCCTCCCTCCCTCCCTCCCTCCCCCCTCCCCCCCTCTCTCCCTCTCTCCCTCCTCCCCCTCCCTCTCTCCCTCCCTCTCTCTCTGTCCCTCTCCTTCTGTGTCTCAGGTATAAGGTCAGTACATCACCACTGAGCAACCAGCTGCCCACGCTCATCCTGTTCCAGGGAGGCAAAGAGGTAATGAGGCGGCCCCTTATTGACAAGAAAGGACGCGCTGTCTCCTGGACCTTCTCAGAGGTTAGTGGCTACAAGTTGGCACCGTGTGAACCACAGTTAGATTCCAGTCTGTAACACACTCCTGGGGTATCTGTTATTGTGTATATAACCCACCCTGAACCCTCGATTAGATTCCAGTCTGTAACTCACTCCCGGGGTATCTGTTATTCTGTATATAACTCACCCTGAACCCCTCGATTAGATTCAGTCTGTAACTCACTCCCGGGTATCTGTTATTCTGTATATTACCCACCCTGAACCCCTCGATTAGATTCCAGTCTGTAACTCACTCCGGGTATCTGTTATTCCGTATATAACCCACCCTGAACCCCTCGATCAGATTCCAGTCTGTAACTCACTCCCGGGATATCTGTTATTCTGTATATAACCCACCTGAACCCCTCGATTAGATTCCAGTCTGTAACTCCCTCCCGAGGTATCTGTTATTCCGTATATAACCCACCCTGAACCCTCGATCAGATTCCAGGCTGTAACTCCCTCCCGGGGTATCTGTTATTCTGTATATAACCCACCCTGAACCCCTCGATTAGATTCCAGTCTGTAACTCCCTCCCGGGGTATCTGTTATTCTGTATATAACCCACCCTGAACCCCTCGATTAGATTCCAGGCTGTAACTCCTCCCGGGGTATCTGTTATTGTGTATATAACCCACCCTGAACCCCTCGATTAGATTCCAGTCTGTAACTCCCTCCCGGGGTATCTGTTATCTGTATATACCCACCCTGAACCCCTCGATCAGATTCCAGTCTGTAACTCCCTCCCGGGGTATCTGTTATTCTGTATATACCCCACCCTGAACCCCTCGATCAGATTCCAGTCTGTAACTCCCTCCGGGGGTATCTGTTTTTCTGTATATAACCCACCCTGAACCCCTCGGTCAGACCCCACACAGTGACTGAGTCCCGGGGTATCTGTTTTTCTGTATATAACCCACCCTGAACCCCTCGGTCAGACCCCACACTGTGACTGAGTCCCGGGGTATCTGTTATTCTGTATATACCCCACCCTGAACCCCCTCGGTCAGACCTCACACTGTGACTGAGTCCCGGGGTATCTGTTATTTTGTATATAACCCACCCTGAACCCCTCGGTCTGACCCCACACTGTGACTGAGTCCCGGGGTATCTGTTATTCTGTATATACCCCACCCTGAACCCCTCGGTCAGACCCCAGTCTGTAACTCCCTCCCGGGGTATCTGTTATTCTGTATATAACCCACCCCGAACCTCTCGATTAGATTCCAGTCTGTAACTCACTCCCGGAGTATCTGTTATTCCGTATATAACCCACCCTGAACCCCTCGATTAGATTCCAGTCTGTAACTCACTCCCGGGGTATCTGTTATTCTGTATATAACCCACCCTGAACCCCTCGATTAGATTCCACTCTGTAACTCACTCCCGGGGTATCTGTTATTCTGTATATAACCCACCCTGAACCCCTCGATTAGATTACAGTCTGTAACTCACTCCCAGGGTATCTGTTATTCTGTATATAACCCACCCTGAACCCCTCGATTAGATTCCACTCTGTAACTCACTCCCGGGGTATCTGTTATTCTGTATATAACCCACCCTGAACCCCTCGATTAGATTCCAGTCTGTAACTCACTCCCGGTGTATCTGTTATTCTGTATATCGCCCACCCTGAACCCCTCGATTAGATTCCAGTCTGTAACTCACTCCCGGTGTATCTGTTATTCTGTATATCGCCCACCCTGAACCCATCGATTAGATTCCAGTCTGTAACTCACTCCCGGGGTATCTGTTATTCTGTATATAACCCACCCTGAACCCCTCGATTAGATTCCAGTCTGTAACTCACTCCCGGGGTATCTGTTATTCTGTATATACCCCACCCTGAACCCCTCGATTAGATTCCAGTCTGTAACTCACTCCAGGGGTATCTGTTATTCTGTATATACCCCACCCTGAACCCCTCGGTCAGACCCCACACTGTGACTGAGTCCTGGGGTATCTGTTATTCTGTATATACCCCACCCTGTACCCCTCGGTCTGACCCCACTCTGTGACTGAGTCCTGGGGGTATCTGTTATTCTGTATATACCCCACCCTGAACCCCTCGGTCTGACCCCACACTGTGACTGAGTCCTGGGGTATCTGTTATTCTGTATATACCCCACCCTGTACCCCTCGGTCTGACCCCACACTGTGACTGAGTCCCGGGGTATCTGTTATTCTGTATATACCCCACCCTGAACCCCTCGGTCTGACCCCACACTGTGACTGAGTCCTGGGGGTATCTGTTATTCTGTATATACCCCACCCTGTACCCCTAGGTCTGACCCCACACTGTGACTGAGTCCTGGGGTATCTGTTATTCTGTATATACCCCACCCTGAACCCCTCGGTCTGACACCACACTGTGACTGAGTCCTGGGGGTATCTGTTATTCTGTATATACCCCACCCTGTACCACTCGGTCTGACCCCACACTGTGACTGAGTCCCGGGGGTATCTGTTATTCTGTATATACCCCACCCTGAACCCCTCGGTCTGACCCCACACTGTGACTCAGTCCTGGGGTATCTGTTATTCTGTATATACCCCACCCTGAACCCCTCGGTCAGACCCCACACTGAGACTCAGTCCTGGGGTATCTGTTATTCTGTATATACCCCACCCTGAACCCCTCGGTCAGACCCCACACTGTGACTGAGTCCCGGGGGTATCTGTTATTCTGTATATACCCCACCCTGTACCCCTCGGTCTGACCCCACACTGTGACTCAGTCCTGGGGTATCTGTAATTCTGTATATACCCCACCCTGAACCCCTCGGTCTGACCCCACACTGTGACTGAGTCCTGGGGTATCTGTTATTCTGTATATACCCCACCCTGTACCCCTCGGTCTGACCCCACACTGTGACTGAGTCCCGGGGTATCTGTTATTCTGTATATACCCCACCCTGAACCCCTCGGTCAGACCCCACACTGTGACTGAGTCCCGGGGGTATCTGTTATTCTGTATATACCCCACCCTGAACCCCTCGGTCTGACACCACACTGTGACTCAGTCCTGGGGTATCTGTTATTCTGTATATACCCCACCCTGAACCCCTCAGTCAGACCCCACACTGTGACTGAGTCCTGGGGGTATCTGTTATTCTGTATATACCCCACCCTGAACCCCTCGGTCTGACACCACACTGTGACTCAGTCCCGGGGGGGGCTCTGTGCCCTGTGTTGCAGGAGAACCTGATCCGGGAGTTTAACCTGAACGAATTATACCAGCGCGGGAAGAAGGCCAGCAAGGGCAAGGAGGATCCTATCCCAGAGGAAGGTGGCGAGGCTGAGGAGGAGCGTGCTCTGGAGAACGGGAATGTCGAGAGCAAGAAGGAGAGATGAAGGGGGCCACAGCCGCGGGCTGGGAGTTGTGGGCTCAACTGTGATCCAGCCGGAGAGAGAGAGAGAAGGCATTTGGCTGACCCCTCCATTGCGTACACCCCCTCGATCCTTGCACTGACAGCCTCGCCCTCACCCTCCCCCTCCCCCTTCGTGGTGTTGTGTGCCGTCGGCATTTCCAGCTGTCTGTTATTGCCTCGCCTGTGGTGACGTAGCCCACGCTCCCTCTCTCTCTCTCTCTCTCTCTCTCTCCCCCCCTTCTCTCTCTCTCCCTCCCTTTGTCCCTCCCTCTCTCTCCCTCCCTCACTCCCTCACTCCCTCACTCCCTCACTCCCTCACTCCCTCACTCCCTCACTCTCTCTCTCTCTCTCTCTCCCTCTCTCTCTCTCTCCCTCCCTTTCTCCCTCATTCTCTCTCTCCCTCCCTCACTCCCTCTCTCTCCCTCCCTCTCCCTCTCTCTCTCTCTCTCCCTCTCTCACTCTTCCCCCTTCTCTCTCTCTCCCTCCCTCTCTCTCTCTCCCTCCCTCTCTCTCCCTCCCTCCCTCTCTCTCCCTCCCTCCCTCTCTCTCCCTCCCTCCCTCTCCCTCCCTCCCTCTCTCTCCCTCCCCTCTCCCTCCCTCTCTCTCCCTCCCCCTTCCCTCTCTCTCTCTCCCTCCCCCTTCCCTCTCTCTCTCCCTCCCCCTTCCCTCTCTCTCTCCCTCCCTTTCTCCCGATGCGCTCCTTGACTCCGTGTGTCACCCTCCGGTTTCCTGTGGCGATGCTGACTTTAGACAGCTGTGCTCATGTTGGTGAGCGTGGTCGGAGGTCCCCGGATTGTCCCTGAAATCCTTGCCCACGCCGCGACCATTCTCGTATGATCAGCTTTAATTTATTAAAGGGAATGCTTCATTCGGTACTCTCGCCCGTGTCAACGCTCATCTGTGTCCACATACAGCCCTTTTATTGCTGTTCCCCATCAGGGTCACGGCGAAGTGGGGGGGGGAGCTCGACACTGATTAATAAAACCAGAGAATGAACCACGTCGATGCTGTAAATCAGAAACCGAAATTGCTGGAAAAGCTCTGGCAGCGTCTGTGGAGAGAAATCACGTTTCGGGTCAAGTGTTGGATTCCCGAGGGGGAGAGGCAGGGAGGCTGGAGGAACACAGCAGGCAGGGTCAGGAGGGGGTGGAGAGGTTGGTATTTCGGGGTGTAACCCTCCTTCAGGACTGGGGGGGGGAGGGGAGGGGGGGAGAGCTGCAGATTGAAGGGGGTGGGAGGGGGAGCAGGGTGGGGAACGAGTGAAGACAGGTCGAAGGTCCGGCCTGTGGTTGGTCAATGGGGGCGATGGGTCTGGTTGGTGGCTGGGAGCTGTGGAAGGGTGGGGGGGGGGGGGGGAGGGGCCGGGAGTCAGGGGGGATGGGACAGGGGGTTATTGGAATTCGGAGAAGGTTGGGCCCTCCAGGCTGAAGGCCGCCCAGACAGAAGGTGAGGTGTTGTTCCTCCAGTTGGTGGGTTGGGGCAATGGAGGGGGGTCGAGGATGGAGGGGGAGGGGGCTAGTGGACCTCTGTCTGACCCTGAAGGACTGTTTGGGGTCTGGGATGGAGATGAGGTGGGTGGGTGGGTTACCAGCAGGCTTTGCATCTTTCCCAGTTGCTGTGGAAGGTACCTTTTGAGGGCTCGGGGAGGGAGGGGATGTCGGTGGGGAGAGTGGCACTAACCGAGGACCCTCGAAGGGGACGGTCCTTGCGGAAGGCAGAGAGGGGTGGGGATGGGGGGAAAGATCTCCTTGGTGGTGGGGTCTCGTTGGAATTGGTGGAAGTGTTCAAAGATGATGTATTGGATGCGGAGACTGGTGGGGTTGGAAGGTCAGGACAGGTTCGGGGAGGGGCGGGGGGAAGCTTTCAGTCTTGTGTTTGGGGAGGGGGGGGGGGGTTCGGAGGAGTGGAACAGGGAATGGAGGGGTCTGTCTGGAGACCCAATTGATGGGAGCTCAGAAAACGTCCGTTTTATGGGCACGAGGGAGGGGGGTAACAGGTGAACACGAGGTGGGGATCGATCCCAAAGAGACCGATCCCAAAGAGACCGATCAACAGTTGGATAGACTAAGGAAGGGGATAATGACCAGGATAGGTGAGGGAGTGGCTGTTAATGGAGACTGTTCGTGGCGAACAGTTACAAACCCCCCCCCATCACCAGGTTATAGGCCGACAGGGTCAATTGGAAGCTCTAGCTTTCAGGTGGTTGTGATGAAGGGGCGTCACTCCGAAAACTAGTGCTTCCAATTGACCCTGTCGGCCTATAACCTGGTGTTGGGGGGGGGTTTGTAACTCTGTCCGCACCAGCCCCACACTGGCACTCCCTCATCATGGCTTTGTTACCACTGTCTGCTGTTAACACCCAACCTGTTTATGAGCTGCGAACAGTCTCCATTAACGGCTATTCACCCTCCCAACCAGATCGTTATCCACTTCCTTGGACCGCTGTCTCCATTTACTGTTTACTCCTTGTTACCCCCTCCCTCCCTCCCTCCCCCAGCCCTACCTTCTGCATAGAAACCGACGTTTTCCTGGCTACTATTAGTTCAGAGGAAGGGTCACCAGAACCGGAGAGTTAACTCTGATTTCTCCCCTCAGATGCTGCTGGACCACTCGCCATTTCCAGATCTTTCTGTTTCTGTGTGTGTGTGTGTGTGTGTGTGTGTGTCTGAGAGAGAGAGAGAGAGCTCTACACTGTATCTAACCCCCCCCCCCCCCAATGCTGTCCCTGTCCCTGGGAGCGCTGGATACTGACACTGGGTATAAAGTGGGAGGGGGACACACTGTCAGGGGATGTAGAGGAGCTCTACACTGTATCTAACCCCCCCGTGCTGTCCCTGTCCCTGGGAGCGCTGGATGCTGACACTGGGTATAAAGTGGGAGGGGGGACACACTGTCAGGGGGATGTAGAGGGAGCTCTACACTGTATCTAACCCCCCCCCCCGTGCTGTCCCTGTCCCTGGGAGTGCTGGATGCTGACACTGGGTATAAAGTGGGAGGGGGGACACACTGTCAGGGGGATGTAGAGGGAGCTCTACACGGTATCTAACCCCCCCCCCCCCCCCCGTGCTGTCCCTGACCCTGTCCCTGGGAGTGCTGGATACTGACACTGGGTATAAAGTGGGAGGGGGGACACACTGTCAGGGGGATGTAGAGGGAGCCCTACACTGTATCTAACCCCCCCGTGCTGTCCCTGTCCCTGGGAGCGCTGGATGCTGTCTCTGGGTGTTGATGGGAGAGGGAGAGTCTGGGATGGGTTGATCCTGAAGGTGTCCAGCAGGTGGGAGACACCGCCCCCTTGCACGTTTCTCCGTGAGCCACTCACCGCCCTGACGTGGAATTACACCGCCCTTCCTTCATAGTCGTTGGGTCAAAACCCCGGAATTCCCTCCCTCAGGGGCATTGTGGGTCAACCCTAGGCAAGTGGACAGCAATAATTCAAGATGGCCGCTCACCCCCCTCTGCCTTCTCAAGGGTAGACAGGGGTAGCCTATCAATACTCCCACACATGAATTAAAAAAACCCGACTCCTAACTCTGAGCTGATGGCTTCCTGCTCCTAGACTCCACCACAAAGGGATATAACCACCTCACGTCTCCCTGACCAAGTCCCCGACAAAAATCTTGTACGTTTCAATAATTCTTACAAATTGCAACCCGCTCAACCTCTTCCTCATAAGACAGTCCCTCCATACGTAGTGAACCAGTACTGGACCGCTCCCATTACCTTAAACAAGGGACCAGAAGCTGTCCAGACTAGTTTACGGTTTTACCAAGGCCTCCTTATCTTCATATTCCACTCCCTTTGAAGTCAAGGCCAACTGATGAAAATTTCAGAAAAATAAAGAATCTAACCGTCACTGAATCCCCCTGCTACCAACATCCTGGGGGTTACCATTAACCAGAAACCCAACTGGACTCTCCACATAAACCCAGTGGTTACAAGAGCAGGGTCAGAGGCTGGGAATCCTGCAGCGAGTAACTCCCCTCCTGACTCTCCCCCCCCCCGAAGCCTATCCCACCATCGACAAGGCACGGGTCAGGGGGGGTGAGGGAATACCCCCCCACTTGCCCCTGGATGGGGGCAGCTCCAACAACACTCGAGAAGCTCGACCCCATCCAGGGACAAAGCAGCCCCCCCCCCCTGCTGGATTGGCCCCACACCCACAAACACCCCCTCCCCCCCCTCCCTCAGTAGCAGCAGGGTGGACCATCTACAAGGGGCACTGCAGAAACTCACCAAAGACCCTCAGGCAGCACCTTCCCCCAAACCCACGGCCCCCACTCCCATCCAGAAGGACAAGGGGGGCAGCAGGTACATGGGAACACCACCCCCCCCCCCCCCCCCCCCCCTGCAAGTTCCCCTCCGAGACACTCCCCATCCCGACTCGGAAACATATCGCCGTTCCCTTCAGGGTCAGAATCCCGGAATTCCCTCCCTCAGGGGCATTGTGGGTCTACCCACAGCACATGGACTGCAGCGGGTCAAGATGGCCGCTCACCCCCCCACCACCATCTCAAGGGAGGGGTGGGGCAACTAGGGACGGGGCAGTAAATACCAGGCCCAGGCACACCCCACGAGTGAATAAAGGTACCCATCCAAAGCTGCTTAGATTTAACTGATCTCGGCAAAGCGCGTCGCACTGAGAGACCTTGGGAAGGTGCAGGATAACCGGTTCCAAAGGCTGAGCCAGGCCCCAGAACAAAACACAGGCGTCTGTATTTTCTCTCCTCAGAATTTAAACCCTGAAATCCAGGTATCATTTGGGGTTTACCCACACTCCAAGGTCAATATGTCCTCCCTTAAAGTGTGGCGCACAGATCTGCTCACAGATGGGGGTCTAACCCGAGTCTTGTCCAACTGCAATATAACTTCTGCATCCTTGCGCTCTGGTCCTCTCGGTACAATGATACATCTTTAAAACCGCGCTCAGCCTGAAGGGGCTGGTCACAGATCATCGAACTGATTGGACTGGCACAGACTGACCACAGACAGATTGTCACCCTGATAAACAGGAGGGTGACGTGCTTTGGGAGAAGGAACAGGACACCGGCGTGCTCAAGGGATGGCAGGTCACTGGGGAGCTCAGAGGAACAGAGGGATCTTTTCGACTTGTCCACAGATCCCCGGACGGGGAGGGGATAACGGGGCGGTTCGGAAGGAATTGTGGGACGCTTGCCTTGATCAGTCTCTGGCCTGTACTGACAGAGCAGGGAGGACCTACTGGAGCTGTCCAGGACTCTGGTGAGGGTCCCACCGGGAGCACTGAGTACCCTTCTGGTCCCCACACTCTCGGGAGGATGGGATTGTGCTGGAAGGGAGGGAGCAGAGGAGGTTTACCAGGATGTTGTCTGTGATGGGAGCGATTCAGAGATTAGATATGCTTGGGGTGTTTTCATTAGATCAGAGACAGCTGAGGCAGGTCCTGATAGAGGTGTGTTTGGATTTGAGAGGTTTGGACAGGGTGATCAGAAAGCACCCATTCCCGCCCCCTACCTCCCAGCCCCCACCCCCCCTACCCCACCTAACCCCCACCCGCCCATCCCCCTACCCCCCCTCACCCCCCTACCCCCCCTCTCACCCCCCTACCCCCACCCCTCAACCCCCTACCCCCACCCCTCAACCCCCACCCCTCAACCCCCACCCCTCAACCCCCACCCCTCAACCCCCACCCCTCACCCCCCTGGCTTAGTCAAAGGGTCAATAACAAGGGGACATAATTTTGAAGTAAAGTAAGGGGGAATTGGAAGACAATTTGCACTGGTTGGCACATGGCTCAGTGGTTAGCACTGCTGCCTCAGGGGACCCTGGTTCGATTCCAGCCTCAGGTAACTGTCTGTGTGGAGTTTAAACATTGTCCCACAGTCCAAGCATATGCAGGTTAGGGTGGATCGGCCGTGCTAAATTGTCCCACAGTGTTCAGGGATGTGTAGGTTAGGGTGGATTGGCAGTGCTAAACTGTCCCATAGTGTTCAGGGATGTGTAGGTTAGGGTGGATTGGCCGTGCTAAATTGTCCCACAGTGTTCAGGGATGTGCAGGTTAGGGTGGATTGGCCGTGCTAAATTGTCCCACAGTGTTCAGGGATGTGTAGGTTAGGGTGGATTGGCCGTGCTAAATTGTCCCACAGTGTTCAGGGATGTGTAGGTTAGGGTGGATTGGCCGTGCTAAATTGTCCCGTAGTGTCAGGGATGTGTAGGTTAGGGTGGATTGGCCGTGCTAAATTGTCCCACAGTGTTCAGGGATGTGTAGGTTAGGGTGGATTGGCCGTGCTAAATTGCCCCACAGTGTTCAGGGATGTGTAGGTTAGGGTGGATTGGCCGTGCTAAATTGTCCCATAGTGTTCAGGGATGTGTAGGTTAGGGTGGAATGGCAGTGCTAAATTGTCCCACAGTGTTCAGGGATGTGTAGGTTAGGGTGGATTGGCCGTGCTAAATTGTCCCATAGTGTTCAGGGATGTGTAGGTTAGGGTGGATTGGCCGTGCTAAATTGTCCCATAGTGTTCAGGGATGTGTAGGTTAGGGTGGATTGGCTGTGCTAAATTGTCCCATAGTGTTCAGGGATGTGTAGGTCAGGGTGGATTGGCCATAGGAAATTGCCCAGAGCGCTCGTTGCATTAGTCAGGAATCGAGTAGGTGAGTGGGTGTGGGTGGGCTCTCTTTGGAGGTTTGGTGCGGGCTGGAGGGCCTGGTTCAATGATGTAGGGTATTGAATCTAACTCAGTGACTTGACTGGGGCATGCTGATGGGAAGGTGGATCACTGATTTTAAAGACGAGGTACCTTTTCAAGGTTTATAAAGTCATGAGGGGCAGTAAGTAAAGGCAGGTGTCTCTCCTCTGGCTGGGGAGGGGTCGTATTTCAATTCAAGGGGAGGGGTGAAAGGTTTTTAAAAAGACACGAGGGGCAACGTTTTGTTTTGAACACACACACGGGGAGTGTGCGGAATGTAGGAAGTGATGGGTGCGGGTCCAGCCGCAACGTTTAAAGGGACGTTCGGATAAGTTTAACGAGTGAGAATCGCTCGGGAGGGAGATGGGCCGAGAGCAGGGGGCTGGGACCGGTTTGGACCGGGGACGTTGGGCTTGCACGGACCGGATGGAGCGAAGGGTCCGTTCCTGTGACCCTACGTGTCACCAACACCCCCCCCCCCCCTCCCCCACCCCCAAGAATGAACGCCAAACAAAACAAAATTGGATGATGCCAAAGGCGGCAGGAGAACTCGTGGGGGGGTGTGGAAGGATGTGTCGGCGTACTGATCTGGAAACCCCACGCCAAGGGCTTGCGTCGGCTCTGAGTGGGCAGCGGTGTACTCTGGGACTGAGCCCTGCCGGGTTCAGCCTGGTCCAGAGAGTCGGTCACTGTAACACCCCCTTGGCACCCTCAGCCTTCCCCCTCCCCACCAACATTCGGTGGACTAGCCCCATTGTATCAGTTCGGAATTTCCCGCCAGCGTTCTGCCATTCTGTTCCGAGTGAGCCACATGGCTCAAGCACAGAAGGAGGTAGCTGGTGCTCCCTCTACCCCCTCGCCACCCTCGCCACCAACCAGCGGCTCCCCAGCCAACCAAACCAGCCTGGGCACTGGCCTGAAGGTCATCTTTGAGCACTGGTAATTATCACAGTCCATATTCGTGGCCTCTGACCAGCGCTTGGCAGCCTTGTGTAGATACGGGAACAGACCCTTGGCACCAAATCCGTCCGCGCCCCCCCCCCCCCCCCACAAACGTCAACCGGTCCCAGTTGCCTCCCAGCCAAGCCCGTATCTCTCCGAACCTCCCGGCTCGCACCACCATCCAAATGCCTTTCAAACGCTGCAGGGGCGTCTCCATCTCCCGCTGTCCCAGGGGTCCATTCCACCCCCCCCCCCCCCCCGACGGCCCTCGCTCTGACAAAATGGACGGTCCAGTCGGGCGTCCGGACAGTGGGGAGCCCAAGGGTGTTGGTGGCGGGGGGTATTCCCCATCCCAAGGCAGCACCTTCCCCCAAACCCACGGCCCCCACTCCCATCCAGAAGGACAAGGGGGCAGCAGGTACATGGGAACACCCCCCCCCCCCCCACCCTTCCTGCAAGTTCCCCTCCGAGACACTCCCCATCCCGACTCGGAAACATATCGCCGTTCCCTTCAGGGTCTGAATCCTGGAATTCCCTCCCTCAGGGGCATTGTGGGTCTACCCACAGCACATGGGCTGCAGCGGGTCAAGATGGACGCTCACCCCCCCACCCACCCACATTCTCAACGGGGGGGCAATTAGGGACTGAGGGGGAAATACTGGGGCCAGCCAGTGGAACCTATATCTAATGAGAGAGTTATTTAAAATAAAGTTCAATGATGGTAATGGCAAGGGGTGGTGGTTAGATTATCTCTTAACAGTCACAGAGATGTAGAGCACAGAAACAGACCCTTCGGCCCAACCCCGTCCATGCTGACCCAGATATCCCAACCCAATCTAGTCCCACCTGCCAGCACCCGGCCCATATCCCTCCAAACCCTTCCTATCCATATCCCCATCCAAATGCCTCTTAAATGTTGTCATTGTACCAGCCTCCACCACATCCTCTGGCAGCTCATTCCAAACACGTACCACCCTCTGCGTGAAAAAGTTGCCCCTTAGGTCTCTTTTATATCTTTCCCCTCTCACCCTAAACCTATGCCCCTCTAGTTCTGGACTCCCCCATCCCAGGGAAAAGACTTTGTCTATTTACCCTATCCATGCCCCTCATGATTTTATAAACCTCTATAAGGTCACCCCTCAGCCTCCGATGCTCCAGGGAAAACAGCCCCAGCCTGATCAGCCTCTCCCTGTAGCTCAAACCCTCCAACCCTCGCAACATCCTTGTAAATCTTTTCTGAATCCTTTCAAGTTTCACAACATCTTTCCGATAGGAAGGAGACCAGAATTGCACCCGATATTCCAACAGTGGCCTAACCAATGTCCTGTACAGCCACAACATGACCTCCCAACTCCTGTACTCAATACTCTGACCAATAAAGGAAAAACATACCAAACGCTGCCTTCACTATCCTATCGACCTGTGACTCCATTTTCAAGGAGCTATGAGCCTGCACTCCAAGGTGTCTTTGTTCACCAACACTCCCCTTACCGGATGGGGACATTGAGCGGTGTGAATGTTACTTGTCAATTTCTTTTCCGAGATTGATGCTCATGGAACGAGAGGACCTGCGAGGACAGCAGGAGGCCATTCGGCCCATCCCGCAGTCCTTCCACTGACAGCCCTACCACCACGAAGCATGACCCTGGCAAAGCACAGCATCCGAAGAGCAGGAGAGTGGACGTTTCGGGCATAAGCACTTCATCAGGAATGAAGTTCAGTTCCTCGGATGCTGCCTGACCCGCTGCGCTTTTCCAGCGCCCCACCCTCTCCGCGTCTGACCTCCAGCATCTGCAGTCCCCTGCTTTCTCCAGGTCTATCACCGCGATAGGGTCTGAGTGAGGCATTAACGGTAACCATACCGCTCTCTCTCTCTCTCTCTCTCTCTCTCACACACAGCACCAGCTGACAGATCTACCACCGAACCGCGAAAGCTCTCAGTGAGGCCTTGTGTAAGGAGTTCGGAGGCCTCGAGGTGCTACTAAATCCAGACAAACCCCGAAAGAACAGCTTCGAGGTCACCCTGGTAACACCAGAGGGCAAGGGTGAGACTCAGCACACGACTGTGTGGGAGAGGGGGCTGGGTGCACTGGGATGGACAGTGGGATTGACCCTCCCTCCCCCCCTCACTCTCAGGCAGCACCTTCCAGACCCTAACCCCTCGAGTGACCCTACCTCCCTCCCCCCCTCACTCTCAGGCAGCACCTTCCAGACCCTAACCCCTCGGGTGACCCTCCCTCCCCCCCCTCACTCTCAGGCAGCACCTTCCAGACCCTAACCCCTCGGGTGATCCCCCCTCTCCCCCTCACTCTCAGGCAGCACCTTCCAGACCCTAACCCCTCGAGTGACCTCCCTCCCTACCCCCCTCACTCTCACCACCTTCCAGACCCTAACCCCTCGAGTGACCCTCCCTCCCTCCCTCCCCCCTCACTCTCAGGCAGCACCTTCCAGACCCTAACCCCTCGCGGAGTGAAAAGGTTTCTCCTGGTGTCTCTCAGTGCTCCTGTCACCAATCCCCTTCAATCCTTGTCCCTCTGGTTCCCCATCTTCCCATCAATGAGAACAGATTCTCCCTCTCGACCCTCTCCAGCTCCCCCCCCCCCCCCCCACCACCTCGCGATCTCAAACCCCTCGATCGAATCTCCTCTCGATGATCTTGTCTCTGAGGAGACCAGGCCCCGCCTCTCCGGTCTATCCCAGTCTCTGAGGGCCCACATCCCTGGGATTATCCACGGGGATCGTATCCACACCCTCTCGGATCCCTTCCCCACCCCTCTGGTTCCCAAAAGGGCTGGGCCCACATCCCTGGGATTACCCACGATACAGGACAAGGCGAAGTGAAGGTTAAACATGTAAAACCCTTCAGGACACTGACAGATTGACAGTGACAGGCTTCCATCTCCGGCCAGGTGGGATATTAGTCTCAGGTAATGGAGTCGGCCATTTTGGATTAGAACCAGGACCAATGACTTGACTTGGAGGCTGGTGAATCGTTGGATTCTCCCTCTCACACCCACCCCCACCCCCACCTATTGAATCCAAGAACCCAGACAGTGTGGAAACAGGCTCTTCGGCACAACATGTGCTAACTGAGCCTCCGAAACGTAACCCACACACACCCATTCCCCTACCCTATTACTCTACATTTACCCCAGACTAATCCACCCTAACCTACACATCCCTGAACACTGTGGGACAATTTAGCACGGCCAATCCACCCTAACACACACATCCCTGAACACTATGGGACAATTTAGCACGGCCAATCCACCCTAACACACACATCCCTGAACACTATGGGACAATTTAGCACGGCCAATCCACCCTAACCTACACATCCCTGAACACTATGGGACAATTTAGCACGGCCAATCCACCCTAACCTACACATCCCTGAACACTGTGGGACAATTTAGCACGGCCAATCCACCCTAACCTACACATCCCTGAACACTATGGGACAATTTAGCACGGCCAATCCACCCTAACCTACACATCCCTGAACACTGTGGGACAATTTAGCACGGCCAATCCACCCTAACCTACACATCCCTGAACACTATGGGACAATTTAGCACGGCCAATCCACCCTAACCTACACATCCCTGAACACTACGGGACAATTTATCACGGCCAATCCACCCTAACCTACCCATCCCTGAACACTGTGGGACAATTTAGCACGGCCAATCCACCCTAACCTACACATCCCTGAACACTGTGGGACAATTTATCACGGCCAATCCACCCTAACCTACCCATCCCTGAACACTGTGGGACAATTTAGCACGGCCAATCCACCCTAACCTACACATCCCTGAACACTGTGGGACAATTTAGCACGGCCAATCCACCCTAACCTACCCATCCCTGAACACTGTGGGACAATTTAGCACGGCCAATCCACCCTAACCTACACATCCCTGAACACTGTGGGACAATTTAGCACGGCCAATCCACCCTAACCTACACATCCCTGAACACTAAGGGACAATTTAGCACGGCCAATCCACCCTAACCTACACATCCCTGAACACTATGGGACAATTTAGCACGGCCAATCCACCCTAACCTACACATCCCTTTACACTATGGGACAATTTAGCACGGCCAATCCACCCTAACCTACACATCCCTGAACACTGTGGGACAATTTAGCACGGCCAATCCACCCTGACCTACACATCCCTGAACACTGTGGGACAATTTAGCATGGCCAATCCACCCTAACCTACACACCCCTGAACACTGTGGGACAATTTAGCACGGCCAATCCCCCCTAACCTACACATCCCTGAACACTGTGGGACAATTTAGCATGGCCAATCCACCCTAACATTCTCTTGGAATCATAAAGATGAACAGGTTGGGGGTGAGTCCAGAACCAGAGGGCATAGGTTTAGGGTGAGAGGGGAAAGATATAAAAGAGACCTAAGGGGCAACTTTTTCACCCAGGGAAACCTGGGAAAACCCACCCAGACACGGGGAGTGTATGCCAACTCCACACGGACGGTTGGCCTGAGGCGAGAATCGAACCCGGGTTCCCTGAGGCAGTGGTGCCCACCGCTGAAGGACACTGAGGCGGTGAGATCGTTGGATATTGAAGGGTATGAGGACCGGCTGGGAAGAGGCGTTGGGGGTCGGAGGGAAGCAGGACAAGTGCCACAGGGAGAGTAATGACTGACGGCTCAATCAGTGTCTGTGAAGCAAGGGTGTGGTCATTGGAATGGGTCCGGTCTAATGTCTCCCCGCTTTCCTGTCTCTCTCCCCGCAGAGGTGGTGCTGTGGAGCGGAATTAAGAAAGGACCACCTCGCCAGCTGAAGTTTCCGGAAACCCGAGCAATGTTGGAAATCATGAGGAAATCCGTGCAGTAACCTGAGGGAAAGGCACCCTTGGGGTGAGACAACTGGCAAACTGTCGGAGGGTCAGTGCTGAGGGAGGGCCGCACTGTCGGAGGGTCAGTGCCGAGGGAGGGCCGCGCTGTCGGAGGGTCAGTGCCGAGGGAGGGCCGCGCTGTCGGAGGGTCAGTGCCGAGGGAGGGCCGCGCTGTCGGAGGGTCAGTGCCGAGGGAGGGCCGCGCTGTCGGAGGGTCAGTGCCGAGGGAGGGCCGCGCTGTCGGAGGGTCAGTGCCGAGGGAGGGCCGCGCTGTCGGAGGGTCAGTGCCGAGGGAGGGCCGCACTGTCGGAGGGTCAGTGCTGAGGGAGGGCCGCACTGTCGGAGGGTCAGTGCTGAGGGAGGGCCGCACTGTCGGAGGGTCAGTGCTGAGGGAGGGCCGCACTGTCGGAGGGTCAGTGCTGAGGGAGGGCCGCACTGTCGGAGGGTCAGTGCTGAGGGAGGGCCGCACTGTCGGAGGGTCAGTGCTGAGGGAGGGCCGCACTGTCGGAGGGTCAGTGCTGAGGGAGGGCCGCACTGTCGGAGGGTCAGTGCCGAGGGAGGGCCGCACTGTCGGAGGGTCAGTGCCGAGGGAGGGCCGCACTGTCGGAGGGTCAGTGCCGAGGGAGGGCCGCACTGTCGGAGGGTCAGTGCCGAGGGAGGGCCGCACTGTCGGAGGGTCAGTGCTGAGGGAGGGCCGCACTGTCGGAGGGTCAGTGCTGAGGGAGGGCCGCACTGTCGGAGGGTCAGTGCTGAGGGAGGGCCGCGCTGTCGGAGGGTCAGTGCCGAGGGAGGGCCGCGCTGTCGGAGGGTCAGTGCCGAGGGAGGGCCGCGCTGTCGGAGGGTCAGTGCCGAGGGAGGGCCGCGCTGTCGGAGGGTCAGTGCCGAGGGAGGGCCGCGCTGTCGGGTCAGTGCCGAGGGAGGGCCGCACTGTCGGAGGGTCAGTGCCGAGGGAGGGCCGCACTGTCGGAGGGTCAGTGCTGAGGGAGGGCCGCACTGTCGGAGGGTCAGTGCTGAGGGAGGGCCGCACTGTCGGAGGGTCAGTGCTGAGGGAGGGCCGCACTGTCGGAGGGTCAGTGCCGAGGGAGGGCCGCACTGTCGGAGGGTCAGTGCCGAGGGAGGGCCGCACTGTCGGAGGGTCAGTGCCGAGGGAGGGCCGCACTGTCGGAGGGTCAGTGCCGAGGGAGGGCCGCACTGTCGGAGGGTCAGTGCCGAGGGAGGGCCGCACTGTCGGAGGGTCAGTGCTGAGGGAGGGCCGCACTGTCGGAGGGGTCAGTGCTGAGGGAGGGCCGCACTGTCGGAGGGTCAGTGCTGAGGGAGGGCCGCACTGTCGGAGGGTCAGTGCTGAGGGAGGGCCGCACTGTCGGAGGGTCAGTGCTGAGGGAGGGCCGCACTGTGGGAGGGTCAGTGCTGAGGGAGGGGCCGCACTGTCGGAGGGTCAGTGCCGAGGGAGGGCCGCACTGTCGGAGGGTCAGTGCCGAGGGAGGGCCGCACTGTCGGAGGGTCAGTGCTGAGGGTGTGCCGCACTGTCGGGGGGTCAGTGCTGAGGGAGGGCCGCACTGTCGGAGGGTCAGTGCTGAGGGAGGGCCGTGCTGTCGGAAGGTCAGTGCTGAGGGAGCCCCCCTGTATCTAACCTGTCGCTGTCCTGGGTGCGCTCTGTGCTGACACTGGGTATAAGTTAGTGAAAGGAGTTGGTGGTCGTGTGGGACGAGACTGTGGAGAAAGAAGGTGTTTGGAGAATGTCAAGCGTTTGTGACATAGAGGAGGGTACGGAGGATAATAACTTCAGGGAAGGTAAGGGGGAGCAGGAGGAAGAGTGGGAAAGGGGGTGAGTCGTGGGAGATGGGGAGTCTGATGTTATCCAGGGGAACCCTGGTCAGATGGATCTCGCTTCATCAGGGTGGAAGGCTGTTTCTCACTGGAGCTCTGTGTCTCGGTGCATTCCCCAGGGATTATCGCTCAGCCCCTGCTTCTGTGTAATACTCATCAATGATGTCTTTATGGAATCTAGGGGGGATAGGGCAGCAGGTCTGTGGGTGACGCAAAGATTCACTGACTGGCCAACACTGAGGAGGAAGGTTCCAGAAGGATATCCAACGGGATTGGCCAGAGGGGGCAGATCGGCGGCTGATGGGAATGTCGCCCCGGATAAACGCGAGGGGTAAACGCGGTTTGGAAGAAGGAGCGGGACAAGGCAGAGCTCGGTGATCGGCAGGTCGCCGGGGAGCTCAGAGGAACAGAGGGAGCCTGGGATTCTTGTCCACAGATCCCCTGACGGGGACGGGATAACGGGGCGGTTCGGAAGGAATTGTGGGATGCTTGCCTTGATCAGTCGCCGGCCTGTACTGACAGAGCAGGGAGGCCCTGCTGGAGCTGTCCAGGACTTTGGTGAGGGTCCCACTGGGAGCACTGTGTACCCTTCTGGTCCCCACACTCTCGGAGTGATGGGATTATGCTGGGGGGGGTGGGAGTTTGGGGAGCAGAGGAGGTTCACCAGGACGTTGTCTGGGATGGGAGCGATTCAGTGACGGACAGAGACTGGATAAGCTCAGTGAGTGGAGGGGGGAGCGGGGGGGGGGGGGGGGGGGGGGCAGAAACCTGATTGAGGAGTATAACATTATGAGGGGCATGGACCGGGTCAACGGGAAGCAGCTGTTCCCCTCTGTGGGAGGGTCAACAACGCAGGGGAAACCGTTTTAAAGTGAAAGGCAGGAGGTTTCGAGGGGATTTGAGGACAATTTCTTATTCCCAGTGGGTGGAACGCACTGCCTGGGAGGATAGTTGAGGCGGGAAACCTCACAACCATTGAAAAGCTTTCTGAAGGAACACTTGAAACGTCACCACGTTTGGGGGATGTGGGCTGAGTGTGGGAAAGTCGGACTGGTGTCGGTCATTGCATTTCTTGGCGGTACAGACCGAAAGGGTCTCTTTGGGACTCTGTGTGTGTGTGTGTGTGTGTGTGTGTGTGTGTGATTCTGAGGTGGGGTTGGGGTGATGGGGGGAGGGAGAGAGAGAGAGAGAGAGAGAGAGGACATGAAGCAGCAAGGGGGCTGCGGGGTGGGGTGGGGAAGCAGGGAGAGATGGCTGACTGCGTTCCAACTCTATCCATGTCTGTCTGTCTGTAGGAATTGGACCAATCACCATTCCTCTGCGATGGTGCAGTAGTAATGACGGAGGAGCGAGTAATGAATCTCAAAAGTTCCCTTGCTTCACCCGAGGCCTACACCTGGAGGAGACTGCGCCAGAGAGTTGGCGGGAATGGTGGCCCTGACCCAATCTCACCTCAACTCCCCCTCCCCACACTCTTCCCTCCCCACCAAAACCTTGCCTCAGGAGTGCCAGTCACCCTCTGATCTCAATACCAGCCGCCTGGATGTATGACTTGATTGGCTCTCCCACTAATCTCCCCATCACGGATCTTCCGTTCACCACTTTCATAACTCACTCCCACCTTTATTCCACAGTAAAGTCGACACAGAAACTTCATTTGGTATGAGATCAACAATGATTTCTTTCTGGGAGTGCTGGATGCTGACACTGGGAATAAAGTGGGAGGGGGACACACTGTCAGGGGGATGTAGAGGGAGCTCTACACTGTATCTAACCCCGTGCTGTCCCTGTCCCTGGGAGCGCTGGATGCTGACACTGGGAATAAAGTGGGAGGGGGACACACTGTCAGGGGGATGTAGAGGAAGCTCTACACTGTATCTAACCCCCCCCCCCCCCACCCCGTGCTGTCCCTGTCCCTGGGAGCGCTGGATGCTGACACTGGGTATAAAGTGGGAGGGGGGACACACTGTCAGGGGGATGTAGCGGGAGCTCTACACTGTATCTAACCCCCGTGCTGTCCCTGTCCCTGGGAGCGCTGGATACTGACACTGGGTATAAAGTGGGAGGGGGGGACACACTGTCAGGGGGATGTAGCGGGAGCCCTACACTGTATCTAACCCCCCCGTGCTGTCCCTGTCCCTGGGAGCGCTGGGTGCTGACACTGGGAATAAAGTGGGAGGGGGGACACACTGTCAGGGGGATGTAGAGGGAGCTCTACACTGTATCTAACCCCCCCCACGTGCTGTCCCTGTCCCTGGGAGCACTGGATGCTGACACTGGGTATAAAGTGGGAGGGGGGGACACACTGTCAGGGGGATGTAGAGGGAGCTCTACACTGTATCTAACCCCCCTGTCCCTGTCCCTGGGAGCGCTGGATACTGACACTGGGTATAAAGTGGGAGGGGGGGACACACTGTCAGGGGGATGTAGAGGGAGCCCTACACTGTGTCAGGAATACTAAATGCTGGTGCAGGTTTTCGATGGGAGAGTGACAGTCTGCGCTGGGTTTAATTGTGGAACTGCCCTGTGGATGGGGACTCGGTGATGGTGAAGAGCCAATGTGAACGGAGCTGGTATCGATGTGTTGGCTGTGCTCGACACTGAATCAGGGACAGTGAGGATCTGCCCCTTCCAGGGGTTACACCACATTCTCCCTCAACAAGCACTCCCTGCCCCACACCCCCTCACTCACACAGACACACCCTCACACAGACACACACTCACACTCACACAGACACACACACACACCCTCACTCACACACACACCCTCACACAGACACACACTCACACACACACACCCTCACACATACACACCCTCACACAGACACACCCCCTCACTCACACATACACACCCTCACACAGACACACCCTCACACAGACACACCCCCTCACTCACACAGACACACCCTCACACAGACACACCCTCACACAGACACACCCTCACACACAGACACATACACACCCTCACACAGACACACCCTCACACAGACACACACTCACACTCACACAGACACACACACACACCCTCACTCACACACACACCCTCACACAGACACACACTCACACACACACACCCTCACACATACACACCCTCACACAGACACACCCCCTCACTCACACATACACACCCTCACACAGACACACCCTCACACAGACACACCCCCTCACTCACACAGACACACCCTCACACAGACACACCCTCACACAGACACACACACCCTCACACAGACACACCCGCACACAGACACACACACCCTCACACAGACACACCCTCACACAGACACACCCTCACACACAGACACATACACACCCTCACACAGACACACCCTCACACAGACACACCCTCACACAGACACACCCGCACACAGACACACCCTCACACAGACACACACCCTCACACAGACACACCCTCACACAGACACACCCGCACACAGACACACCCTCACACACAGACACATACACACCCTCACACAGACACACCCTCACACAGACACACCCGCACACAGACACACCCTCACACACAGACACATACACACACTCACACAGACACACCCTCACACAGACACACCCTCACACAGACACACCCTCACACACAGACACACTCACACTCACACAGACACACCCTCACACAGACACACCCCCACTCCCACCCTCACACAGACACACCCTCACACAGACACACACTCACTCACACACACACACCCTCACACACTCACACACACACCCTCACACAGACACACCCTCACACTCACACAGACACACACACACACCCTCACACAGACACACCCTCACACAGACACACCCTCACTCACACAGACACACCCTCACACAGACACACCCTCACACACAGACACACCCTCACACAGACACACCCTCACTCACACACACACCCTCACACAGACACACCCTCACACAGACACACCCTCACACAGACACACCCTCACTCACACACACACACCCTCACTCACACAGACACACCCTCACACAGACACACCCTCACTCACACAGACACACCCTCACACAGACACACCCTCACTCACACACACACCCTCACACAGACACACCCTCACACACACACACCCTCACACAGACACACCCTCACACAGACACACCCTCACTCACACACACACCCTCACACAGACACACCCTCACACACACACACCCTCACACAGACACACCCTCACACACACACACCCTCACACAGACACACCCTCACACAGACACACCCTCACACACACACACCCTCACACAGACACACCCTCACACAGACACACACACCCCCTCACTCACACAGACACACCCGCACACAGACACATACACACACTCACACAGACACACACTCACACTCACACACCCTCACTCACACAGACACACACTCACACAGACACACCCTCACTCACACACACACACCCTCACACAGACACACACTCACACTCACACACACACACCCTCACACAGACACACCCTCACACAGACACACCCTCACACAGACACACCCCCACTCCCACCCTCACACAGACACACCCTCACACACACACCCTCACACAGACACACCCCCACTCCCACCCTCACACAGACACACCCTCACACAGACACACCCTCACACAGACACACCCTCACACACACACCCTCACACAGACACACCCTCACACAGACACACCCTCACACACACACCCTCACTCAGACACACCCTCACACAGACACACCCCCACTCCCACCCTCACACAGACACACCCTCACACAGACACACCCTCACACACACACCCTCACACAGACACACCCTCACACAGACACACCCTCACACAGACACACCCCCACTCCCACCCTCACACAGACACACCCTCACACAGACACACCCTCACACACACACACCCACACACACACACACCCTCACACTCACACACACTCACACTCACACAGACACACCCTCACACACACACACCCTCACACAGACACACCCCCACTCCCACCCTCACACAGACACACCCTCACACAGACACACCCTCACACAGACACCCTCACACACAGACACACACTCACACAGACACACCCTCACACACACACCCTCACACAGACACACCCTCACACAGACACACCCTCACACAGACACACCCCCACTCCCACCCTCACACAGACACACCCTCACACAGACACACCCTCACACACACACCCTCACACAGACACACCCTCACACAGACACACCCTCACACAGACACACCCCCACTCCCACCCTCACACAGACACACCCTCACACAGACACACCCTCACACACACACACCCACACACACACACACCCTCACACTCACACACACTCACACTCACACAGACACACCCTCACACACACACACCCTCACACAGACACACCCCCACTCCCACCCTCACACAGACACACCCTCACACAGACACACCCTCACACAGACACCCTCACACACAGACACACACTCACACAGACACACCCTCACTCAGACACACCCTCACTCAGACACACCCTCACACAGACACACCCCCACTCCCACCCTCACACAGACACACCCTCACACAGACACACCCTCACACACACACCCTCACACAGACACACCCTCACACAGACACACCCTCACACAGACACACCCCCACTCCCACCCTCACACAGACACACCCTCACACAGACACACCCTCACACAGACACACCCTCACTCACACACACACCCTCACACAGACACACCCTCACACAGACACACCCTCACACACAGACACACCCTCACACACACACACCCTCACACAGACACACCCCCACACACACACACACCCTCACACTCACACTCACACAGACACACCCTCACACAGACACACCCTCACACACAGACACACCCTCACACACACACACCCTCACACAGACACACCCCCACTCCCACCCTCACACAGACACACCCTCACACAGACACACCCTCACACAGACACCCTCACACACAGACACACACTCACACAGACACACCCTCACTCAGACACACCCTCACTCAGACACACCCTCACACAGACACACCCCCACTCCCACCCTCACACAGACACACCCTCACACAGACACACCCTCACACAGACACACCCTCACACACACACCCTCACACAGACACACCCTCACACAGACACACCCTCACACAGACACACCCCCACTCCCACCCTCACACAGACACACCCTCACACAGACACACCCTCACACAGACACCCTCACACACAGACACACACTCACACAGACACACCCTCACTCAGACACACCCTCACTCAGACACACCCTCACACAGACACACCCCCACTCCCACCCTCACACAGACACACCCTCACACAGACACACCCTCACACAGACACACCCTCACACACACACCCTCACACAGACACACCCTCACACAGACACACCCCCACTCCCACCCTCACACAGACACACCCTCACACAGACACACCCTCACACAGACACACACCCCCACTCCCACCCTCACACACAGACACATACACACCCTCACACAGACACACCCTCACACAGACACACCCTCACACAGACACACCCCCACTCCCACCCTCACACACAGACACATACACACCCTCACACAGACACACCCTCACTCACACACACACCCTCACACAGACACACCCTCACACAGACACATACACACCCTCACACAGACACACCCCCACTCCCACCCTCACACAGACACACCCTCACACAGACACACCCTCACACACAGACACACCCTCACACAGACACACACACCCTCACACAGACACACCCTCACACAGACACACCCTCACACAGACACACCCTCACACACAGACACACACTCACTCCCACACACCCTCACTCACACACACACACCCTCACACAGACACACACCCTCACACAGACACACCCTCACACAGACACACACTCACTCCCACACACCCTCACACATACACACCCCCACTCCCACCCTCTCACACAGACACAGACACACCCTCACACAGACACACCCTCACACAGACACCCTCACACACACACACCCTCACACAGACACACCCCCACTCCCACCCTCACACAGACACATACACACCCTCACACAGACACACCCTCACTCACACACACACCCTCACACAGACACACCCTCACACAGACACACCTTCACACTCACACACACACACACTCTCACTCACACAGACACACCCTCACTCACACACACACACCCTCACACAGACACACCCTCACACAGACACACCCTCACTCACACAGACACACCCTCACTCACACAGACACACCCTCACTCACACAGACACACCCTCACACAGACACACACTCACACAGACACACACTCACTCCCACACACCCTCACACAGACACACCCCCACTCCCACCCTCACACACAGACACATACACACCCTCACACAGACACACCCTCACACTCACACACACACAGACACATACACACCCTCACACAGACACACTCACACACCCTCACACAGACACACACCCTCACACAGACACACACCCTCACACAGACACACCCTCACACAGACACACCCTCACTCACACACACACCCTCACACAGACACACCCTCACACAGACACACCCTCACTCACACACACACCCTCACACAGACACACCCTCACACAGACACACCCTCACTCACACAGACACACCCTCACTCACACAGACACACCCTCACACAGACACACCCTCACACTCACACAGACACACCCTCACTCACACACACACCCTCACACAGACACACCCCCACTCCCACCCTCACACACAGACACATACACACCCTCACACAGACACACCCTCACACTCACACACACACAGACACATACACACCCTCACACAGACACACACTCACACTCACACACCCTCACACAGACACACACCCTCACACAGACACACCCTCACACAGACACACCCTCACACAGACACACCCTCACTCACACACACACCCTCACACAGACACACCCTCACACAGACACACCCTCACTCACACAGACACACCCTCACACAGACACACCCTCACACACAGACACACCCTCACACAGACACACCCTCACTCACACACACCCTCACTCACACACACACCCTCACACACACACACCCTCACACAGACACACCCTCACACAGACACACCCTCACACAGACACACCCTCACTCACACACACACACCCTCACACAGACACACCCTCACTCACACAGACACACCCTCACACAGACACACCCCCACACAGACACACCCTCACACAGACACACCCTCACTCACACAGACACACCCTCACACAGACACACCCTCACACACAGACACACCCTCACACAGACACACCCTCACACAGACACACCCTCACTCACACAGACACACACCCTCACACAGACACACCCTCACACAGACACACCCTCACACAGACACACCCTCACTCACACACACACCCTCACACAGACACACCCTCACTCACACAGACACACCCTCACACAGACACACCCTCACACACAGACACACCCTCACACAGACACACCCTCACTCACACACACACCCTCACACAGACACACCCTCACACAGACACACCCTCACACAGACACACCCTCACTCACACACACACACCCTCACACAGACACACCCTCACTCACACAGACACACCCTCACACAGACACACCCCCACACAGACACACCCTCACACAGACACACCCTCACTCACACACACCCTCACTCACACAGACACACCCTCACACAGACACACCCTCACACAGACACACCCTCACACAGACACACCCTCACTCACACAGACACACCCTCACACAGACACACCCTCACACAGACACACCCTCACACAGACACACCCTCACACAGACACACCCTCACTCACACACACCCTCACACAGACACACCCCCACTCCCACCCTCACACACAGACACATACACACCCTCACACAGACACACCCTCACTCACACACACACCCTCACACAGACACACCCTCACTCACACACACACCCTCACACAGACACACCCTCACACAGACACACCCTCACTCACACAGACACACCCTCACTCACACACACACCCTCACACAGACACACCCTCACACAGACACACCCTCACAGACACACCCTCACTCACACAGACACACCCTCACACAGACACACCCTCACACACAGACATACCCTCACACTCACACACACACACCCTCACTCACACAGACACACCCTCACACACAGACACACCCTCACACTCACACACACACACCCTCACTCACACAGACACACCCTCACACTCACACACACTCTCACTCACACAGACACACCCTCACACTCACACACACACACCCTTACTCACACAGACACACCCTCACACAGACACACCCCCACGCCCACCCTCACACACAGACACATACACACCCTCACACAGACACACACTCACTCCCACACACCCTCACACAGACACACCCTCACTCCCACACACACACCCTCACACACACACACCCTCACACAGACACACCCTCACTCACACACACACCCTCACACACAGACACACACACCCTCACTCACACACACACCCTCACACAGACACACCCTCACACACAGACACACACCCCCTCAGACACACCCTCACTCACACACACACCCTCACACAGACACACACACCCTCACACACAGACACACACACCCTCACTCACACACACACACCCTCAGACACACCCTCACACACAGACACACACACCCTCACACACAGACACACACACCCTCACTCACACACACACCCTCACTCACACACACACCCTCACACACAAACACACACACCCTCACACATAGACACACACACCCACACCCTCACACACAGACACACAAACCCTCACACAGACACACCCTCACACACAGACACACACACCCTCACACATAGACACACCCTCACACACACACACCCTCACACACAGACACACACACCCTCACACAAACACACCCTCACTCACACAGACACACCCTCACACACAGACACACACACCCTCACACAAACACACCCTCACTCACACAGACACACCCTCACACACAGACACACACACCCTCACACAAACACACCCTCACTCACACAGACACACTCTCACACACAGACACACACACCCTCACACAGACACACCCTCACACAGACACACCCTCACACACAGACACACACCCCCACCCTCACTCACACACACACCCACCCTCACACAGACACACACACCCTCACACAGACACACCCTCACAGACACACACAAACCATCACACACACACCCCCTCACACACACCCTCACACACATACACCCTCACACACACACCCTCACACACACACACCCTCACTCACACAGAGACACACATACACCCTCACACACACACACCCTCACACACACACCCTCACACACACCCCCTCACACAGACACACATACCCTCACACACAGACACACACACCCTCTCACACACACCCACCCTCACACACACACACACCCTCACAGACACACACACACCCTCACACAGACACACCCTTACACACAGACACACACAACCCCACCCTCACTCACACACACATCTACCCTCACACAGACACACACACCCTCACACAGACACACACAAACCATCACACACATACACCCTCACACACATACACCCTCACACACACACTCACAGACACACACACACCCTCACACACACACACCCTCACTCACACAGAGACACACATACACCCTCACACACACACCCTCACACACAGACACACCCCCTCACACAGACACACATACCCTCACACACAGACACTCACACACCCACCCTCACTCACACACACACCCACCCTCACACAGACACACCCTCACACAGACACACCCTCAGACACAAACCCTCTCACATACACACCCTCACACACAGACACACACACACCCTCACACACAGACACACACACACCCTCACACACATACACCCTCACACACACCCTCACTCACAGACACACACACACCCTCACACACAGACACACATACACCCTCACACACACACACCCTCACTCACACACACCCTCACTCACACAGAGACACACATACACCCTCACACACACACCCTCACACACACCCCCTCACACAGACACACACACCCTCACACACAACACACACCCTCACACACAACAGACACACACCTTCACACACAACACACCCTCACACACAACAGACACACACCACAGACACACACCTTCACACACAACGCACCCTCACACAACACACACACCTTCACACACAACACACCCTCACACACAACACACCCTCACACACAACAGACACACACAGACACACACACCCTCACACAGACACACAACAGACACACACCCTCACACAGACACACGACACACACCCTCACACACAACAGACACACACCCTCACACAGACACACCCTCAGACACACACAGACACACACCCTCACACAAACACACACACCCTCACAGACACACCCATATCCTCACTCACACACACCTTCACACACCCTCAGACACACCCTCACACACACACCCTCACACACACACACCCTCACACACACACACCCTCACACACAGACAGACACAACATACACCCTCACACACAATCACACACAGACACACACCCTCACACACAGACAGACACACCCTCACACACGACACCAACCCTTACACACATCCTCACACAGACACACACACCCTCACACAGACACACACCCTCACACACAGACACACACCCTCACAGACACACACCCCTTCACAGACACATACACACACACACCCTCACACACAGACACACATACGCCCTCACACACAGACACACATACACCCTCACACACAGACACACATACACCCTCACACACAGACACCCTCACACACGACACACACCCTCACACACAGACACACATACTCACACTGACACACACACCCTCACATACAGACACACACACCCTCACAGACACACCCTCACACACACCCTCACAGACACACCCTCACTCACACACACAGACACACATACACCTTCATACACAGACACATACACACCCTCACACAACACACACTCACTCAGACACACACACACCCTCACACACAACACACACCCTCACACTCACTCACAGACACACACACCCTCACACAGACACACATACACCCTCACTCAGAGACACACACACACCCTCACACACACACCCTCACACACAGACACACCCCCACACAGACACACATACCCTCACACACAGCACACGCACCCTCACACACACACACCCTCACTCACACACACACCCACCCTCACACAGACACACACACACCCTCACACAGACACACCCTCACACAGACACACACAAACCATCACACACACACACCCTCACAGATACACCCTCACACACAAACCCTCTCACACACACACCCTCACACACAGACACACACACACCCTCACACACATACACCCTCACACACACACACCCTCACTCACGGACACACACACACCCTCACACACAGACACACATACACCCTCACACACACACACCCTCACACACAGACACACCCCCTCACACAGACACACATACCCTCACACACAACACACACCCTCACACACAACACACACCCTCACACACAACACACACCTTCACACACAACAGACACACACCTTCACACACAACAGACACACACCCTCACACACAACACACCCTCACACACAACAGACACACACCAGACACACACCTTCACACACAACACTCCCTCACACACAACACAACACACCTTCACACACAACACACACACACCTTCACACACAACACACACACACCTTCACACACAACACACACACACCTTCACACACAACACACACCTTCACACACAACACACCCTCACACACAACACACACACCTTCACACACAACACACCCTCACACACAACACACCCTCACACAGACACACACCCTCACACAGACACACCCTCAGACACTCACACAGACACACACCCTCACACAGACACACACACCCTCACAGACACACCCTCACACACATATATCCTCACTCACACACACCCTCACACACAGACACACACACCCTCAGACAGACACACTCTCACTCACACACAGACACACACACACCCTCACACACACACACCCTCACACACAGACAGACACACACACACCCTCACACCCTCACACACAGACACACATACACCCTCACACACAATCACACACAGACACACCCTCACACACGACACACACCCTCACACACGACACACACCCTCACACACAACAGACACACACACTCACATAGACACACACATCCTCACATAGACACACACATCCTCACACAGACACACACACCCTCACACACAGACACACACCCTCACACAGACATACACCATCACAGACACACACCCTCACAGACACATACACACACACCCTCACAGACACATACACCCTCACACACAGACACACATACACCCTCACACACAATCACACAGACACACACCCTCACACACAGACACCCTCACACACGACACACACCCTCACACACAGACACACACACTCAGACACACACACCCTCACACACATACACCCTCACACACACACACCCTCACACACAGACACACCCCCTCACACAGACACACATACCCTCACACACAACACACACCCTCACACAGACACACCCTCACACAGACACACCCTCACACAGACACACCCCCACTCCCACCCTCACACAGACACACCCTCACACAGACACACCCTCACACAGACACACCCTCACTCACACACACACCCTCACACAGACACACCCTCACACAGACACACCCTCACACACAGACACACCCTCACACACACACACCCTCACACAGACACACCCCCACACACACACACACCCTCACACTCACACTCACACAGACACACCCTCACACAGACACACCCTCACACACAGACACACCCTCACACACACACACCCTCACACAGACACACCCCCACTCCCACCCTCACACAGACACACCCTCACACAGACACACCCTCACACAGACACCCTCACACACAGACACACACTCACACAGACACACCCTCACTCAGACACACCCTCACTCAGACACACCCTCACACAGACACACCCCCACTCCCACCCTCACACAGACACACCCTCACACAGACACACCCTCACACAGACACACCCTCACACACACACCCTCACACAGACACACCCTCACACAGACACACCCTCACACAGACACACCCCCACTCCCACCCTCACACAGACACACCCTCACACAGACACACCCTCACACAGACACCCTCACACACAGACACACACTCACACAGACACACCCTCACTCAGACACACCCTCACTCAGACACACCCTCACACAGACACACCCCCACTCCCACCCTCACACAGACACACCCTCACACAGACACACCCTCACACAGACACACCCTCACACACACACCCTCACACAGACACACCCTCACACAGACACACCCCCACTCCCACCCTCACACAGACACACCCTCACACAGACACACCCTCACACAGACACACACCCCCACTCCCACCCTCACACACAGACACATACACACCCTCACACAGACACACCCTCACACAGACACACCCTCACACAGACACACCCCCACTCCCACCCTCACACACAGACACATACACACCCTCACACAGACACACCCTCACTCACACACACACCCTCACACAGACACACCCTCACACAGACACATACACACCCTCACACAGACACACCCCCACTCCCACCCTCACACAGACACACCCTCACACAGACACACCCTCACACACAGACACACCCTCACACAGACACACACACCCTCACACAGACACACCCTCACACAGACACACCCTCACACAGACACACCCTCACACACAGACACACACTCACTCCCACACACCCTCACTCACACACACACACCCTCACACAGACACACACCCTCACACAGACACACCCTCACACAGACACACACTCACTCCCACACACCCTCACACATACACACCCCCACTCCCACCCTCTCACACAGACACAGACACACCCTCACACAGACACACCCTCACACAGACACCCTCACACACACACACCCTCACACAGACACACCCCCACTCCCACCCTCACACAGACACATACACACCCTCACACAGACACACCCTCACTCACACACACACCCTCACACAGACACACCCTCACACAGACACACCTTCACACTCACACACACACACACTCTCACTCACACAGACACACCCTCACTCACACACACACACCCTCACACAGACACACCCTCACACAGACACACCCTCACTCACACAGACACACCCTCACTCACACAGACACACCCTCACTCACACAGACACACCCTCACACAGACACACCCTCACACAGACACACACTCACACAGACACACACTCACTCCCACACACCCTCACACAGACACACCCCCACTCCCACCCTCACACACAGACACATACACACCCTCACACAGACACACCCTCACACTCACACACACACAGACACATACACACCCTCACACAGACACACTCACACACCCTCACACAGACACACACCCTCACACAGACACACACCCTCACACAGACACACCCTCACACAGACACACCCTCACTCACACACACACCCTCACACAGACACACCCTCACACAGACACACCCTCACTCACACACACACCCTCACACAGACACACCCTCACACAGACACACCCTCACTCACACAGACACACCCTCACTCACACAGACACACCCTCACACAGACACACCCTCACACTCACACAGACACACCCTCACTCACACACACACCCTCACACAGACACACCCCCACTCCCACCCTCACACACAGACACATACACACCCTCACACAGACACACCCTCACACTCACACACACACAGACACATACACACCCTCACACAGACACACACTCACACTCACACACCCTCACACAGACACACACCCTCACACAGACACACCCTCACACAGACACACCCTCACACAGACACACCCTCACTCACACACACACCCTCACACAGACACACCCTCACACAGACACACCCTCACTCACACAGACACACCCTCACACAGACACACCCTCACACACAGACACACCCTCACACAGACACACCCTCACTCACACACACCCTCACTCACACACACACCCTCACACACACACACCCTCACACAGACACACCCTCACACAGACACACCCTCACACAGACACACCCTCACTCACACACACACACCCTCACACAGACACACCCTCACTCACACAGACACACCCTCACACAGACACACCCCCACACAGACACACCCTCACACAGACACACCCTCACTCACACAGACACACCCTCACACAGACACACCCTCACACACAGACACACCCTCACACAGACACACCCTCACACAGACACACCCTCACTCACACAGACACACACCCTCACACAGACACACCCTCACACAGACACACCCTCACACAGACACACCCTCACTCACACACACACCCTCACACAGACACACCCTCACTCACACAGACACACCCTCACACAGACACACCCTCACACACAGACACACCCTCACACAGACACACCCTCACTCACACACACACCCTCACACAGACACACCCTCACACAGACACACCCTCACACAGACACACCCTCACTCACACACACACACCCTCACACAGACACACCCTCACTCACACAGACACACCCTCACACAGACACACCCCCACACAGACACACCCTCACACAGACACACCCTCACTCACACACACCCTCACTCACACAGACACACCCTCACACAGACACACCCTCACACAGACACACCCTCACACAGACACACCCTCACTCACACAGACACACCCTCACACAGACACACCCTCACACACAGACACACCCTCACACAGACACACCCTCACACAGACACACCCTCACTCACACACACCCTCACACAGACACACCCCCACTCCCACCCTCACACACAGACACATACACACCCTCACACAGACACACCCTCACTCACACACACACCCTCACACAGACACACCCTCACTCACACACACACCCTCACACAGACACACCCTCACACAGACACACCCTCACTCACACAGACACACCCTCACTCACACACACACCCTCACACAGACACACCCTCACACAGACACACCCTCACAGACACACCCTCACTCACACAGACACACCCTCACACAGACACACCCTCACACACAGACATACCCTCACACTCACACACACACACCCTCACTCACACAGACACACCCTCACACACAGACACACCCTCACACTCACACACACACACCCTCACTCACACAGACACACCCTCACACTCACACACACTCTCACTCACACAGACACACCCTCACACTCACACACACACACCCTTACTCACACAGACACACCCTCACACAGACACACCCCCACGCCCACCCTCACACACAGACACATACACACCCTCACACAGACACACACTCACTCCCACACACCCTCACACAGACACACCCTCACTCCCACACACACACCCTCACACACACACACCCTCACACAGACACACCCTCACTCACACACACACCCTCACACACAGACACACACACCCTCACTCACACACACACCCTCACACAGACACACCCTCACACACAGACACACACCCCCTCAGACACACCCTCACTCACACACACACCCTCACACAGACACACACACCCTCACACACAGACACACACACCCTCACTCACACACACACACCCTCAGACACACCCTCACACACAGACACACACACCCTCACACACAGACACACACACCCTCACTCACACACACACCCTCACTCACACACACACCCTCACACACAAACACACACACCCTCACACATAGACACACACACCCACACCCTCACACACAGACACACAAACCCTCACACAGACACACCCTCACACACAGACACACACACCCTCACACATAGACACACCCTCACACACACACACCCTCACACACAGACACACACACCCTCACACAAACACACCCTCACTCACACAGACACACCCTCACACACAGACACACACACCCTCACACAAACACACCCTCACTCACACAGACACACCCTCACACACAGACACACACACCCTCACACAAACACACCCTCACTCACACAGACACACTCTCACACACAGACACACACACCCTCACACAGACACACCCTCACACAGACACACCCTCACACACAGACACACACCCCCACCCTCACTCACACACACACCCACCCTCACACAGACACACACACCCTCACACAGACACACCCTCACAGACACACACAAACCATCACACACACACCCCCTCACACACACCCTCACACACATACACCCTCACACACACACCCTCACACACACACACCCTCACTCACACAGAGACACACATACACCCTCACACACACACACCCTCACACACACACCCTCACACACACCCCCTCACACAGACACACATACCCTCACACACAGACACACACACCCTCTCACACACACCCACCCTCACACACACACACACCCTCACAGACACACACACACCCTCACACAGACACACCCTTACACACAGACACACACAACCCCACCCTCACTCACACACACATCTACCCTCACACAGACACACACACCCTCACACAGACACACACAAACCATCACACACATACACCCTCACACACATACACCCTCACACACACACTCACAGACACACACACACCCTCACACACACACACCCTCACTCACACAGAGACACACATACACCCTCACACACACACCCTCACACACAGACACACCCCCTCACACAGACACACATACCCTCACACACAGACACTCACACACCCACCCTCACTCACACACACACCCACCCTCACACAGACACACCCTCACACAGACACACCCTCAGACACAAACCCTCTCACATACACACCCTCACACACAGACACACACACACCCTCACACACAGACACACACACACCCTCACACACATACACCCTCACACACACCCTCACTCACAGACACACACACACCCTCACACACAGACACACATACACCCTCACACACACACACCCTCACTCACACACACCCTCACTCACACAGAGACACACATACACCCTCACACACACACCCTCACACACACCCCCTCACACAGACACACACACCCTCACACACAACACACACCCTCACACACAACAGACACACACCTTCACACACAACACACCCTCACACACAACAGACACACACCACAGACACACACCTTCACACACAACGCACCCTCACACAACACACACACCTTCACACACAACACACCCTCACACACAACACACCCTCACACACAACAGACACACACAGACACACACACCCTCACACAGACACACAACAGACACACACCCTCACACAGACACACGACACACACCCTCACACACAACAGACACACACCCTCACACAGACACACCCTCAGACACACACAGACACACACCCTCACACAAACACACACACCCTCACAGACACACCCATATCCTCACTCACACACACCTTCACACACCCTCAGACACACCCTCACACACACACCCTCACACACACACACCCTCACACACACACACCCTCACACACAGACAGACACAACATACACCCTCACACACAATCACACACAGACACACACCCTCACACACAGACAGACACACCCTCACACACGACACCAACCCTTACACACATCCTCACACAGACACACACACCCTCACACAGACACACACCCTCACACACAGACACACACCCTCACAGACACACACCCCTTCACAGACACATACACACACACACCCTCACACACAGACACACATACGCCCTCACACACAGACACACATACACCCTCACACACAGACACACATACACCCTCACACACAGACACCCTCACACACGACACACACCCTCACACACAGACACACATACTCACACTGACACACACACCCTCACATACAGACACACACACCCTCACAGACACACCCTCACACACACCCTCACAGACACACCCTCACTCACACACACAGACACACATACACCTTCATACACAGACACATACACACCCTCACACAACACACACTCACTCAGACACACACACACCCTCACACACAACACACACCCTCACACTCACTCACAGACACACACACCCTCACACAGACACACATACACCCTCACTCAGAGACACACACACACCCTCACACACACACCCTCACACACAGACACACCCCCACACAGACACACATACCCTCACACACAGCACACGCACCCTCACACACACACACCCTCACTCACACACACACCCACCCTCACACAGACACACACACACCCTCACACAGACACACCCTCACACAGACACACACAAACCATCACACACACACACCCTCACAGATACACCCTCACACACAAACCCTCTCACACACACACCCTCACACACAGACACACACACACCCTCACACACATACACCCTCACACACACACACCCTCACTCACGGACACACACACACCCTCACACACAGACACACATACACCCTCACACACACACACCCTCACACACAGACACACCCCCTCACACAGACACACATACCCTCACACACAACACACACCCTCACACACAACACACACCCTCACACACAACACACACCTTCACACACAACAGACACACACCTTCACACACAACAGACACACACCCTCACACACAACACACCCTCACACACAACAGACACACACCAGACACACACCTTCACACACAACACTCCCTCACACACAACACAACACACCTTCACACACAACACACACACACCTTCACACACAACACACACACACCTTCACACACAACACACACACACCTTCACACACAACACACACCTTCACACACAACACACCCTCACACACAACACACACACCTTCACACACAACACACCCTCACACACAACACACCCTCACACAGACACACACCCTCACACAGACACACCCTCAGACACTCACACAGACACACACCCTCACACAGACACACACACCCTCACAGACACACCCTCACACACATATATCCTCACTCACACACACCCTCACACACAGACACACACACCCTCAGACAGACACACTCTCACTCACACACAGACACACACACACCCTCACACACACACACCCTCACACACAGACAGACACACACACACCCTCACACCCTCACACACAGACACACATACACCCTCACACACAATCACACACAGACACACCCTCACACACGACACACACCCTCACACACGACACACACCCTCACACACAACAGACACACACACTCACATAGACACACACATCCTCACATAGACACACACATCCTCACACAGACACACACACCCTCACACACAGACACACACCCTCACACAGACATACACCATCACAGACACACACCCTCACAGACACATACACACACACCCTCACAGACACATACACCCTCACACACAGACACACATACACCCTCACACACAATCACACAGACACACACCCTCACACACAGACACCCTCACACACGACACACACCCTCACACACAGACACACACACTCAGACACACACACCCTCACACACATACACCCTCACACACACACACCCTCACACACAGACACACCCCCTCACACAGACACACATACCCTCACACACAACACACACCCTCACACACAACACACACCCTCACACACAACACACACCTTCACACACAACAGACACACACCTTCACACACAACAGACACACACCCTCACACACAACACACCCTCACACACAACAGACACACACCACAGACACACACCTTCACACACAACACTCCCTCACACACAACACAACACACCTTCACACACAACACACACACACCTTCACACACAACACACACACACCTTCACACACAACACACACACACCTTCACACACAACACACACACACCTTCACACACAACACACACCTTCACACACAACACACCCTCACACACAACACACACACCTTCACACACAACACACCCTCACACACAACACACACACCTTCACACACAACACACCCTCACACACAACACACCCTCACACAGACACACACCCTCACACAGACACACCCTCAGACACTCACACAGACACACACCCTCACACAGACACACACACCCTCACAGACACACCCTCACACACACATATCCTCACTCACACACACCCTCACACACAGACACACACACCCTCAGACACACTCTCACTCACACACAGACACACACACACCCTCACACACACACACCCTCACACACAGACAGACACACACACACCCTCACACACAGACACACATACACCCTCACACACAATCACACACAGACACACCCTCACACACGACACACACCCTCACACACGACACACACCCTCACACACAACAGACACACACACTCACATAGACACACACATCCTCACATAGACACACACATCCTCACACAGACACACACACCCTCACACACAGACACACACCCTCACACAGACATACACCATCACAGACACACACCCTCACAGACACATACACACACACCCTCACAGACACATACACCCTCACACACAGACACACATACACCCTCACACACAATCACACAGACACACACCCTCACACACAGACACCCTCACACACGACACACACCCTCACACACAGACACACACACTCAGACACACACACCCTCACACACATACACCCTCACACACAGACACACACACCCTCACAGACACACCCTCACACCTTCACACAGATACTCACTCACACACACAGACACACATACACCCTCATACACAGACACATACACACCCTCACACACAACACACACCCTCACACACAGACACACACCCTCACACACACTCACATAGACACACACACTCACATAGACATACACACATCCTCACACAGACACACACACCCTCACACACATACACCCTCACACACACACCCTCAGACAGACACACACACACCCTCACACACGACACACCCCCTCACACACGACACACACCCTCACACACAACAGACACACACCCTCACAGACACACACACATCCTCACAGACACACATGCCCTCACACACAGACACACACATATACACCCTCACACACAGTCAGACAAACAGTCAGACAGAAAGACACACACAGATAGACAGAGACACACACTCTCACAGACAGACACATTCAGACAGTCAGAGACACACACACACAGACAGACGCACTCAGACACATACAGAAATACACACACAGTCAGACACACAGACAGAGGCACACACACACAGACACGCACACACACTGACCCTCACACATAGACACACATATCTGCAAAGCGGGACGGACATTTCAAGAGGAAATGGTTCTTTATTGTTCTGTACAACATCACCCGACAACATCAATCTCGGTACAGTCCCGAGGAGGGGAGGGTGGAGGGGAGGCTTCAGGCCTTACTGTAACTAGGGGCAATGACCCAGCCTTTCTGCTATCACCAACGTCCAACACTTCATCCTCTGACGAAGGGGAAGATACCGTGGGATCTTCAACCATCCGATGCTGACCTGCAAACTGCCTCTGGGTACTTTCCCATGGGCCAGCTGAGACACTGACACCACCCTGAGCCCTGGCACAAAGCCGTGCGAAACCCCATTCACCGGTGGAGGGGCTGGCACCACCTTGATCAGTGATCTGCGGCAGTGCTAGGCCACACTGATCTGGTCGGTCGAGGACTCCCTGGACACCGGTCTCCCAAGGGAACATGGTGGCCCTGGTGGGACCCCTCTGTTCTGGCACATAGGGGGCGTTACAAACTGGGCCACGTTCGCCCGGGCCTAGTACATCATCCCGTACCAATCCTCCCAATGTCTGGTGAACTACCATTCTCTGGTCAAATTCCCACTTCTGGTAAATGCGTACTTCTCTGGGCCTCTGGCATACTCCCAGGCCTAGGCCTCCAGTGCCCTGGCCAACTCCCAGGCCTAGGCCTCCAGTGCCCTGGTCATCTCCCAGGCCTAGGCCTCCAGTGCCCTGGCCAACTCCCAGGCCTAGGCCTCCAGTGCCCTGGCCAACTCCCAGGCCTAGGCCTCCAGTGCCCTGGCCAACTCCCAGGCCTAGGCCTCCTGTGCCCTGGCCAACTCCCAGGCCTAGACCTCCAGTGATCTGGTCAAGTCCCAGGTCGAGGCCTCCAGTGCCCTGGCCAACTTCCAGGCCTAGGCCTCTAGCGCCCTGGCCAACTCCCAGGCTGAGACCTCCAGTGCCCTGGTCATCTCCCAGGCCTAGGCCTCCAGTGCCCTGGCCAACTCCCAGGCCTAGGCCTCCAGTGCCCTGGCCAACTCCCAGGTCGAGGCCTCCAGTGCCCTGGCCAACTTCCAGGCCTAGGCCTCTAGCGCCCTGGCCAACTCCCAGGCTGAGACCTCCAGTGCCCTGGCCAACTCCCAGGCCTAGGCCTCCACTACCCTGGTCTACCCCCAGGCCTAGACCTCCAGTGCCCTCACTTACTCCCAGGCCAAGGCCTCCAGGGCCCTGGTCATCTCCCAGGCCTAGGCCTCCAGTGCCCTGGTCATCTCCCAGGCCTAGGCCTCCAGTGCCCTGGTCATCTCCCAGGCCTAGGCCTCCAGTGCCCTGGTCATCTCCCAGGCCTAGGCCTCCAGTGACCTGGTCTACTCCCAGGCCTAGGCCTCCAGTGCCCTGGTCATCTCCCAGGCCTAGGCCTCCAGTGCCCTGGTCATCTCCCAGGCCTAGGCCTCCACTGCCCTGGTCTACTCCCAGGCCAAGGCCTCCACTGCCCTGGTCTACCCCCAGGCCTAGACCTCCAGTGCCCTCACTTACCCCCAGGCCTAGACCTCCAGTGACCTCTCTTACTCCCAGGCCTAGGCCTCCAATGCCCTGGTCATCTCCCAGGCCTAGGCCTCCAGTGCCCTGGTCATCTCCCAGGCCTAGGCCTCCAATGCCCTGGTCATCTCCCCAGACTAGGCCTCCAGTGCCTTGTTCACCCCCCAGGCCGTCCGGCCTACGGTCACCCCCCAGGCCCTCAGGCCTATGGTCATTTTTCTCCAAGCCAGTCGGGGGATGTGTAAGATTGATTGATGCTTTCCTTCTCCCTGCCCTCCGGCTCACCCCCGCCCCTTTCCCTCGCCCCCGATTCCCTGTGTGAGGCTGCAGGCCTGTCACCTGCCATTCCGGCACAGGAATGACCACCCACTCCCTGGAGTGGCTCACTTTCTGCAGCTTGACCTTGGTGATGCCCTTCGGCCTTTCCGGGCCGGCGCCCTGACCGCTCAACCTCTTCCCCAGTCGGGCAGCAACGCCCGCCCCCTCCCGGTCCGCGCCGTTGTCCCCGGCGAGAGGGGGAGGCCCCTGCTCTGAGACGGCCCCGGAGCCCCACCCAGAGCTCTCCGCTCTGCAGGGGGGTGGGCCGCTGACTGCTGGGCATGTCTGCTGGGCTTCTTTCCTGGGCAGTGCTGGGCACCCCTCCCCTGGGGCGAGGCTCCAGCCGGCCTGTTCTGAGAGCCCGGCCGGTGCACAGCTGGGAACAGGCTCCCTGAATGACCGGAGGGCCCCCTCTCGGCCTGGCCACGCTGCCGTGACTTCCGTCGGCTCCGGGCTGCCCGGTTCAGAGGGGTTGTCCCTGCCGGGGTGGGCGACGGGGGGCGGGGGAGTGGGGGGTTGGTCGGTGACCGGCACCGCTGGAGGGGCGGGGTCACCAGTGGGCCGCCCCTTCCTCCGCCTCCACTGTCGCCGGGGGAAGGGAGACTCCCCGGCGACGGAGACTTCCTCAGCTGACTGGGCAGACACAGGGCGGACCACCCTCATCCTCCTCCAGCTGGTGACCAGCGTCGAGGGGGGCGTCTCTGCTGGGGTGTACGCCCTCTTGCCCCTCGGCCTTGGTGGAGGAGAAGAGGAGGAGGTGGTGACGGAGGTGGCCTTGGGTTTGGAATTGTTCTCGGACACACGGGCGTTCCCACCGGGCGCCTGCGCAGACACCACTGGGGCCTTGGGTTTGGAATTGTTCTCGGACACACGGGCGTTCCCACCGGGCACCTGCGCGGATACCACTGGGGCCTTGTGTTTGGTATCAGTCTCGGACACACGGGCGTTCCCACCAGGCACCTGCGCGGATACCACTGGGGCCTTGTGTTTGGTATCAGTCTCGGACACACGGGCGTTCCCACTGGGCACCTGCGCGGATACCACTGGGGCCTTGGGTTTGGAATTGTTCTCGGACACACGGGCGTTCCCACCGGGCGCCTGCGCAGACACCACTGGGGCCTTGGGTTTGGAATTGTTCTCGGACACACGGGCGTTCCCACCGGGCACCTGCATGGACACCACTGGGGCCTCAGATTTGGTATCAGTCTCAGAGCCGCGGGCGTTCCCGTCCACGGGGGCACGGGGCGAGCTGTCTCCCTGGTGGGCGGGGGAGCCCGGGGGTGTCCCCCTCCCCCCGGAGAGCCCGAGGACACCGAGCCCGCGTGCTGCCCGCAGGAAGGCCTCGGCTGTCTCGTCTCGGGGCAGCTGGATCTGTGCCGTGTACATGAACCGCAGCAAGGCCCTCAGTGTGTCTGCCCTCAGCCCCGGCAGCTCCATGGTCACCTTCTCGGGGTGGGCGTCACGCACGGAGAATCGCTGGAGGAAGAAGGGGCTGAAAGCAGCCAGCACGCAGCGGTGCACCGGGATCCCCTCGCCTGACAAAGAACAGAGATGGGAGAGAAAAATAAATAAGGAGAGGGGTGGATAAAATACACCAACACACAGCCTTGGACATGGCACGGGAAGTGTGCATGCCCATAAACAACCACACTTCACCGAATCGGCCGTACCTCACCAACAAAGAGCAGGACTTAGACACTTAATGGTAAGGTCCTGGGGAGTGTTGCTGAACAAAGAGACCTTGGAGTGCAGGTTCATAGCTCCTTGAAAGTGGAGTCACAGGTCGATAGGATAGTGAAGGCAGTGTTTGGTATGCTTTCTTTATTGGTCAGAGTATTGAGTACAGGAGTTGGGAGGTCATGTTGTGGACGTACAGGACATTGGTTAGGCCAATGCTGGAATATTGTGTGCAATTCTGGTCTCCTTCCTATCGGAAAGATGCTGTGAAACTTGAAAGGGTTCCGAAAAGATTTACAAGGATGTTGCCAGGGTTGGAGGGTTTGAGCTACAGGGAGAGGCTGAACAGGCTGGGGCTGTTTTCCCTGGAGCATCGGAGGCTGAGGGGTGACCTTATAGAGGTTTATAAAATCATGAGGGATATGGATAGGATAAATAGACAAAGTCTTTTCCCTGGGGTCGGGGAGTCCAGAACGAGAGGGGCATAGGTTTAGGGTGAGAGGGGAAAGATATAAAAGAGACCGAAGGGGCAACTTTTTCACCCAGAGGGTGGTACGTGTATGGAATGAGCTGCCAGAGGATGTGGTGGAGGCTGGTACAATGACAACATTTAAGAGGAATTTGGATGGGGACATGGATAGGAAGGGTTTGGGGGGATATGGGCCGGGTGCTGGCAGGTGGGACTAGATTGGGTTGGGATATCTGGGTCAGCATGGACGGGTTGGGCCGAAGGGTCTGTTTCCATTTGTTTCTCAGACTCTAAAAGGAAAGAAGCACAGCCTCGGCACACTCCGGGGACAACTGCAGCAACTCTTTCACCTGTCAATGAGGAGCAGGCTGTTTGACCCATCCAATCTCCTCCCCACCATCATGGCTGATCCCACTGTGACCGCGAATCGACGTCACCCCCCCCCCCCCCATCCCTTGCTTAACTGCGTCTGCCCTGAATACAACCTCTTCCGAGGGACTCTGCTCAGGAAGGGAGGGTCTCCAAGACACAACATTTCCAAAGAAAGTAAGGTTTTGGATGGGCAGTTCCTGATTTGTAAACAGTTCTCCCCTCTGTCCTGGATTCTCCCATCATGGGGCCCAACCTCTCCAAATCCACCCAGAATCTAATCGGTTTCAAACTAAGTTGCCTCTTAATCCCTGAACACCACGCCCGCCCGATCCTTCCTCGGAAAACAGCCTTCTCATTCGGAACAATGGGACAAAGGGTCCGTTTCCGCGCTGTACGACTGTTGTCTTAATCTGGTAAACCGGGGTGAGGATGGGCCCGTGGAATTCAGGGTTACCCAGCACTCGATTATCCAGACAAAACACTGCCAGCCCGTGCGGTTCAGATAATCGAGGGGATTACATAATATGGGGAAAAGGGGAACTGGCTATTGAGCTGGATGATCAGCAGTGTTCAAAAGTGAACGGAGGGATAAATGTCCTATTTCTGCTTTTATTCTCGATCTTTAAGCCTCCAGTAAAGCATTCACATCCTTTCTTATGTAGCTTGCTGGTCTAAGGGTTTGATTCTCACCGAGGGCTTTGCACAAGCGAGAGGTCTTGGATCAAAATCCTGGATGAGCCCTGATTTCGCGGGGGGGGGGGGGGGGTAGTGGGCGCGGTGACTCAATGGTTAGCGCTGCTGTCTCACGGACCCGGGTTCGATCCCAGCCTCGGGGGATGAATGTCTGGGTGGAGTGGGCACATTCTCCCCGGGTCTGCGTGGGTTTCCTCCGGGTGCTCCGGTTTCCTCCCGCAGTCCAAAGGTGTGTAGGTTAGGGTGGATTGGCCGTGCTAAATTGTCCCACAGTGTTCAGGGGTGTGTAGGTTAGGGTGGATTGGCCGTGCTAAATTGTCCCACAGTGTTCAGGGGTGTGTAGGTTAGGGTGGATTGGCCGTGCTAAATTGTCCCACAGTGTTCAGGGGTGTGTAGGTTAGGGTGGATTGGCCGTGCTAAATTGTCCCATAGTGTTCAGGGATGTGTAGGCTAGGGTGGATCAGCCATGGGATGTTACAGGGATAAGGCTGGGAGCTGGGACTGGGTCTGGGTGGGATACATTTTGGAGGGGCAGTGTGGACTGGGTTGGCTGAATGGCCTGTATCCCCATTGTCGAGATTCAATGATATGATTCTGAATAGGAACAGAGAACATTCCAGTGCAGTAACAGGCCCTTCGGCCCTCCAAGCCTGTGCTGATCCAGAACCTCTATGAAAACCCCCTGTTTTCCGAGGATCGGTATCCCTCTGCTCCCTAACCATTCATGGACCTGTCTAGATGATGCTATCCCTCCCACCTCGACCATCTCCCCTGGCAATGTATTCAAGGCCCCCACCATCCCTCTGCCTGAAGAACTTCCTACATATATCTCCCTTAAACTATTCCCCTCTCACCTTGAACTCGGGACCCCCTAGTAATTGGGTCCCCCACTGTGGGAGAAAGTTTCTTGCTCTCCACCCTGTCTACACCTCTCATGGTTTTGTAACCTGAATCAGGTCCTCCCTCAACCTCTGTCTTTCCAATGAAAATAATCCTAATCTACTCAACCTCTCCTCATAGCTCGTGCCCTCCGTACCAGGCCACATCCTGGTGAACCTCCTCTGCACCCTCTCCGAAAAATCCACATCCTTTCGGTGATGCAATGACCAGAACTGTACGCAATATTCCAAATGTGGTTGAATCAAAGTCCTGCACAACTGCACACAGTATTACAGACATGATCCCACCTGGAAAACTGAAACATAACCTCCCATAACTTCTGTATTCCTTCCCCCTCATGATAAGTGACAACATTCGGTTAGTTTTCCTGATTACTTGCTGTACCTGCCACACCAACCTTTTGTGATTGATGCACCGGGATACCAAGCTGCCGCTGCATCTCAGAGCTCTGCAATCTCTCACCATGTAGAAAAGTGTGCGTTCTTATTTTTTCTTCCAAAGTGGACAATTTCCCAACTTCCCACCCCATGCTCGCTGTGTGCCACGTCTTTGCCCGGTACGTTTATCTCTTCGTAACCGCCTCGCTGCAAGCACACGGTGGTTTAAGAAAACTTTGCACCGACAGAAGCCTTTAGACTTTGACATCTGCTTGTGTTTTAATGGTTTCCTTACCTCAGAGATACAGAATTGAAAAGTGGGCAGGTTTTGCTAACCACAATTGAGAGGGCCACAGGCAATTCTGCTTTGATAAAGGACACCCAGAGAGGGTGTAAGAGAAGATTTACAGAGATGATGCGTGGAACACAGGGCGATAAATATCAGGAAATGATTGAGTGGCTCTCTGGAAAACCGAAAGCTGAGAGTAGTTTTTACAACAGGTTTTCTAACCATCACAATGAAATCCAACAAGGATGGTCAGGAGAGGAGCTCTCACACAGAGACTTGTGGAGAAGATTAGATTAGATTCCCGACAGTGTGGAAACAGGCCCTTCGGCACAACAAATCCACATTGACCCTCCGAAGAGTACCCCACTAAGACCCATTTCCCTCTGACTAATGCACCTAACACTATGGGACAATTTAGCACGGCCAATCCACCCTAACCTACACATCCAACAGAGAAGAGAAGAGAGAGAGAGAAGAGAAGAGAGAGAGAAGAAAAGAGAGAGAGATGAAAAGAGAGAGAAGAAGAGAAGAGAGAGAGAAGAAAAACAGAGAGAAGAGGAGAGAGAAGAGAAAACAGAGTGAAGAGGAGAGAGAGAGAGGAGAGACAGAGAAGAGACAGAGAAGAGACGAGAGAGCGGAACGAAAAAAGGAAGGAAGGAATAAAGGAAGGAATGAAGAAGAGAGAGCAAGAGAAGAGAGAAAGGAGAGAGAGAGAGAGAAAGAAAGAGAAATAGAAAGAGAGATAAAAGGAGGAGCAAGAGAGAGAGAGATGTGCATGTGTGAGAGAGAGAGAGAGAGAGAGAGAGAGAGCCCATGTGAGAGAGAGAGACAGACAGACAGACAGACAGAGCGAGAGAGAAAAAAAGAGGAGGGGGAGAGAGAGAAAGAGAGAGAGAGCGAGAGAGAGATCATGCGTGCGAGAGGGAGCTCACGAGAGAGAGAGAGAGAGAGAGAAAGAGGAAGAAACGAAAGATAAAGAGAGAAAGAAAGAGAAAGAGAAATACAGAGAGGGGTGATTGATGAGGGCAAGGTGTTGGCACTGAGTTGAGGTGGTTATAGACCCAGTCTTACCTTCTACATACAAGATGGCATCACAGAACAGTTCCTGCTGCTGCTGCCTGTGCAGGTTCTCAAACGCTGCCTTGTGAACAGAGGGCCTGGTGCTGAGGAGCTTGGAACTTGAGGTTGAACCCTCCATCTTCAGCTCAATCTCATCACAGCGACCTGTAGGGACGGCAAGAGGAAAGAAAGTTGTACCGCATCTGAAATGTTGCTGCCTCCTGTACCGCAATGAGTTCGTTTGGGCACAACCGAACGACAAAGGGAGGCCATTTTGTCCTCTGAGTCTGCCATTTTAAAGACCCTTTTCCTGCCACCCCCACACCCCTCTCCCCCGCAGGCAAGCAGTGACCAGTGGGGTACCACAGGGATCAGAGCAAAGACCCCAGTAATCCACAATTCGGATCAGGGAACTCAACGTAATATCTTCACATGATACAAGGCAGGTTGGGAAGGTGAATCATAAAATCCCTACAGTGTGGAAACAGGCCCTTTGGCCCCACAAGTCCACACCGACCCTCCGAAGAGGACTTCACCCAAATTCTTTCCCCATTACACTACATTCACTCCTGAATCTCATAGAAACCTATAAAATTCCAATAGGACTAGACAGGGGAAACACAGGAAGGAATCTCATCGAAACCTATAAAATTCCAACAGGACTAGACAAGGGAAACACGGGAAGGAATCGCATAGAAACCTATAAAATTCCAACAGGACCAGACGGGGAAACACGGGAAGGAATCTCATAGAAACCTATAAAATTCCCACAAGACTAGACAGGGGAAACACGGGAAGGAATCGCATAGACACCTATAAAATTCCAACAGGACTAGACAGGGGAAACACAGGAAGGAATCGCATAGAAACCTATAAAATTCCAACAGGACTAGACAGGGGAAACACGGGAAGGAATCGCATAGACACCTATAAAATTCCAACAGGACTAGACAGGGGAAACACAGGAAGGAATCGCATAGAAACCTATAAAATTCCAACAGGACTAGACAGGGGAAACACGTGAAGGAATCGCATAGACACCTATAAAATTCCAACAGGACTAGACAGGGGAAACAGAGGAAGGAATCTCATAGAAACCTATAAAATTCCAACAGGACTAGACAGGGGAAACGCGGGAAGGAATCTCATAGAAACCTATAAAATTCCAACAGGACCAGACGGGGAAACACAGGAAGGAATCTCATAGAAACCTATAAAATTCCCACAAGACTAGACAGGGGAAACACGGGAAGGAATCGCATAGACACCTATAAAATTCTGACAGGACTAGACAGGGGAAACACAGGAAGGAATCTCATAGAAACCTATAAAATTCCAACAGGACCAGATGGGGAAACACAGGAAGGAATCGCATAGAAACCTATAAAATTCCAACAGGACTAGACAGGAGAAACACGGGAAGGAATCTCACAGACACCTATAAAATTCCAACAGGGAAACACCGGAAGGAATCGCATAGAAACCTATAAACTTCTGACAGGACAAGGCAGGGGAAACGATGGAAGGAATCACATAGAAACCTATAAAATTCCGACAGGAATAGACAGGGGAAACACAAGAAGGAATCGCATAGAAACCTATAAAATTCCGACAGGAATAGACAGGGGAAACACAAGAAGGAATCGCATAGAAACCTATAAAATTCCGACGGGATAGACAGGGGAAACGCAGGAAGGAATCACATAGAAACCTATAAAATTCCGACAGGACTAGAGAGGGGAAACACGGGAAGGAATCTCATAGAAACCTATAAAATTCCGACAGGATTAGACAGGGGAAACGCAGGAAGGAATCTCATAAAAACCTATAAAATTCCGACAGGACTAGACAGGGGAAACACAAGAAGGAATCGCATAGAAACCTATAAAATTCCAACAGGACTAGACAGAGGAAACGCGGGAAGGAATCGCATAGAAACCTATAAAATTCCAACAGGACCAGATGGGGAAACGCGGGAAGGAATCTCATAGAAACCTATAAAATACCGACAGGACCAGACACGGGAAACACAAGAAAGAATCACATAGAAACCTATAAAATTCGGACAGGGCTAGACAGGGGAAACACGGGAAGGAATCTCATAGAAACCTATAAAATTCCAACAGGGCCAGATGGGGAAACACAGGAAGGAATCTCATAGAAACCTATAAAATTCGGACAGGGCTAGTTCAGGGAAACGTGGGAAGGAATCACATAGAAACCTATAAAATTGCGATGGGACTATACAGGGAAAACACAGGAAGGAATCGCATAGAAACCTATAAAATTCCAACAGGACCAGATGGGGAAACGCGGGAAGGAATCTCATAGAAACCTATAAAATACCGACAGGACCAGACACGGGAAACACAAGAAAGAATCACATAGAAACCTATAAAATTCCAACAGGACTAGACAGGGGAAACACGGGAAGGAATCTCATAGAAACCTATAAAATTCCAACAGGACCAGACAGGGGAAACACGGGAAGGAATATCATAGAAACCTATAAAATTCCAACAGCACCAGATGGGGAAACACAGGAAGGAATCGCATAGAAACCTATAAAATTCCAACAGGACCAGATGGGGAAACATGGGAAGGAATCTCATAGAAACCTATAAAATTCGGACAGGGCTAGTTCAGGGAAACGTGGGAAGGAATCACATAGAAATCTATAAAATTCCAACAGGACTAGACAGGGGAAACACGGGAAGGAATCTCATAGAAACCTATAAAATTTCAACAGGACTAGACAGGGGAAACACGGGAAGGAATCTCATAGAAACCTATAAAATTTCAACAGGATTAGACAGGGGAAACGCAGGAAGGAATCTCATAGAAACCTATAAAATTTCAACAGGATTAGACAGGGGAAACACAAGAAGGAATCTCATAGAAACCTATAAAATTCCAACAGGAATAGACAGGGGAAACGCAGGAAGGAATCTCATAGAAACCTATAAAATACCGACAGGACCAGACACGGGAAACACAAGAAAGAATCACATAGAAACCTATAAAATTCCTACAGGACCAGATGGGGAAACACGGGAAGGAATCTCATAGAAACCTATAAAATTCGGACAGGGCTAGTTCAGGGAAACGTGGGAAGGAATCACATAGAAACCTATAAAATTGCGATGGGACTATACAGGGAAAACACAGGAAGGAATCGCATAGAAACCTATAAAATTCCAACAGGACCAGATGGGGAAACGCGGGAAGGAATCTCATAGAAACCTATAAAATACCGACAGGACCAGACACGGGAAACACAAGAAAGAATCTCATAGACACCTATAAAATTCCAACAGGACCAGATGGGGAAACACAGGAAGGAATCACATAGAAACCTATAAAATTCCAACAGGACTAGACAGGGGAAACACGGGAAGGAATCTCATAGAAACCTATATAATTCGGACAGGGCTAGTTCAGGGAAACGTGGGAAAGAATCACATAGAAATCTATAAAATTCCGACAGGACTAGACAGGGGAAACACGGGAAGGAATCTCATAGAAACCTATAAAATTCCAACAGGACTAGACAAGGGAAACGCAGGAAGGAATCTCATAGAAACCTATAAAATTCCCACAGGACTAGACAAGGGAAACGCGGGAAGGAATCTCATAGAAACCTATAAAATTCCCACAGGACTAGACAAGGGAAACGCAGGAAGGAATCTCATAGAAACCTATAAGATTCCCACAGGACTAGACAAGGGAAACGCGGGAAGGAATCTCACAGAAACCTATAAGATTCCAACAGCACCAAGCAGGAACTGATGCAGGATGTTCCTGGTGAATGAGGAGCGCAGAACTTGAGATCACAAACTGGGGATACAGGGTAGGAGTGAGATGAGGGAAATGTCTTCACCCAAAGCGCAGGGGAGCTCCCTGCAACAGAAAGCAGTAAAGAACAAGGCACTTCAAGAAGTCGGATAGAGCATTTGGGGCCAAAGTGATGGAAGGATATGGAGGAACATGCGGGAACTTGCAATTGAGTTGGATAATAGCTGTAAACACAATGAAGATCAGACTGGCCAACCCCAGCTCCTATTTTCTATGCTTTTACGTCTCTCCGCGCAATCTCGCTGAATCACAAAATTCGCTCGCTCCCTTCTCCAGCGTTAAAGGGACCAGGCTAGCTGAAGGCACTGACCCCATCAGCGGGCAACTGAACCGATGGAAATCGGAGATCAGGGTGGGGTCACAGGGGCTGGAGAGACCTGGAGAGGGGGTGGGGGTGTTGCTGCAGGGGGCTAAGAATTTAAAAATTGCGTTGTTAGCTGGGCTGGGGGGGTTTCAGGAAGGGCAGGAGGAGGAGGAGGTGGTGGTGGTAAGTGAGGAGACAGGGCGAGCAACTAATTTGGAGCAGCCCAGTCTTATTCTGACCCCACCCTCTCACGCAGTAACGTGAACTTTAGACTTCGTGGCTTCATGAGTTACGATAATCGTCGACTAATTTATTGCCACGTACATGGGTTTTAATGTCTGATGTGGCGGATGATGGGGTAATAAAGAGGGAGCGAGATGTCTAAAGCTCAAAGTCCATGACATTACATCCTGAACTCTTGATTAACTGAGCCACTCAGCCCCTTCTCCAGACTGTCCCACAGGAACGTGAAGAGGGCCACTCAGCCCCTTCTCCAGCCTGTCCCACAGGAACGTGAAGAGGGCCACTCAGCCCCTTCTCCAGCCTGTCCCACAGGAACAGGAGGAGGGCCATTCAGCCCCTTCTCCAGCCTGTCCCACAGGAACGTGAAGAGGGCCATTCTGCCCCTTCTCCAGCCTATCCCACAGGAACGTGAAGAGGCCATTCAGCCCCTTCTCCAGCCTGGTACACAGCATTTCTCCCTCCTTCCCAATTTATGCACCACTCCTACAACCTTCAGGTGTTACAATTTTTCAACCTCTGATCAGCCCCATTCCGCATTCCCATCTTCCCTTCGACCCATCCCATCCCATCCTTATTCCACGACCCCTCCTTATTCCCCATATTTCATCTTCTCTTGCCCCCTTTCCTCTTCTCCTCTTCTAAAAGCTCCCTGTGCTTTCCCCTCCTCTCTCCCCTCCCCATCTCCTCCTCTCCATCCACCCTCTACTCATCACCAGCCCCTCTCATCACCCTACTCCTTTGCCCTCTCTTCTCTCCCTCCTTGCCCCTGCTTGCCCATTCATCACATTCCCCGCCTTTGCTCCCAACAACATTCCCATCCCTTACCTCCCCTCACACCCTCACACCATTCCCCCCCACTCCTCCCCTCTCTCGCCCCCTCACACCATTCCCCCCCCACTCCTACCCTCTCTCGCCCCCTCACACCATTCCCCCCCCACTCCTACCCTCTCTCGCCCCCTCACACCATTCCCCCCAACTCCTACCCTCTCTCGCCCCCTCACACCATTCCCCCCCCACTCCTACCCTCTCCCACCCCCTGACACCATTCCCCCCCACTCCTCCCCTCTCTCGCCCCCTCACACCATTCCCCCACCCCTACCCTCCCCTCGCCCCCTGACACCATTTCCCCCCACTCCAACCCTCTCTCACCCCCTCACACCATTCCCCCATCCCAACCCTCTCTCGCCCCCTCACACCATTCCCCCCCACTCCTCCCCTCTCTCGCCCCCCTCACACCATTCCCCCCACTCCTCCCCTCTCTCGCCCCCTCACACCATTCCACCCACTCCTCCCCTCTCTCACCCCCTCACACCATTCCCCCCATCCCAACCCAACCCTCTCTCGCCCCCTCACACCATTCCCCCCCCACTCCTCCCCTCTCTCGCCCCCCTCACACCATTCCCCCCACTCCTCCCCTCTCTCGCCCCCTCACACCATTCCACCCACTCCTCCCCTCTCTCACCCCCTCACACCATTCCCCCCATCCCAACCCAACCCTCTCTCGCCCCCTCACACCATTCCCCCCCAACTCCTACCCTCTCTCGCCCCCTCACACCATTCCCCTCACTCCTACCCTCCATCACCCCCTCACACCATTCCCCCCATCCCAACCCAACCCTCTCTCGCCCCCTCACACCATTCCCCCCACTCCTACCCTCTCTCGCCCCCCTCACACCATTCCCCCCCCACTCCAACCCTCTCTCGCCCCCTTACACCATTCCCCCTGACTCCTACCCTCTTTCGCCCCCTCACACCATTCCCCCCACTCCTACCCTCTCTCGCCCACTCACACCATTCCCCCCCAACTCCTACCCTCTATCGCCCCCTCACACCATTCCCCCCGACTCCTACCCTGTCTCGCCCCCTCACACCATTCCCCCCCAACTCCTACCCTCCATCACCCCCTCACACCATTCCTCCCCACTCCTCCCCTCTCTCGCCCCCTCACATCATTTCCCCCACTCCTCCCCTCTCCCGCCCCCCTCACACCATTCCATCCCACTCCTCCCCTCTCTCTCCCCCTCACATCATTCCCCCCCACTCCTCCCCTCTCTCGCCCCCTCACATCATTTCCCCCACTCCTCCCCTCTCCCGCCTCCTCACACCATTCCCCCCACTCCTACCCTCTCTCTCCCCCTCACATCATTCCCCCCCACTCCTCCCCTCTCTCGCCCCCTCACATCATTTCCCCCACTCCTCCCCTCTCTCGCCTCCTCACACCATTCCCCCCCACTCCTGCCCTCTCTTGCCCCCTCACACCATTCCCCCCACCCCAACCCAACCCTCTCTCGCCCCCTCACACCATTCCTCCCCACTCCTACCCTCCATCGCCCCCTCACACCATTCCCCCCCACTCCTATCCTCTCTTGCCCCCTCACACCATTCCCCCTGACTCCTATACTCTCTTGCCCCCCCACACCATTCCCACTGACTCCTATCCTCTCTCGCCCCCTCACACCATTCCCCCCCACTCCTACCCTCCCCTCACCCCTCACACCATTCCACCCAGTCTCGCCCCCTCACACCATTCCCCCCACTCCTCCCCTCTCTTGCCCCCTCACACCATTCCCCCCCACTCCTACCCTCCCCTCACCCCTCACACCATTCCACCCAACTCCTACCCTTCATCACCCCCTCACACCATTCCTCCCCACTCCTCCCCTCTCTTGCCCCCTCACACCATTCCACCCCACTCTGCCCCTCTCTCACCCCCTCACACCATTCCCCCCCACTCCTACCCTCTCTCGCCCCCTCACACCATTCCCCCCCACTCCTACCCTCCCCTCACCCCTCACACCATTCCACCCAGTCTCGCCCCCTCACACCATTCCCCCCACTCCTCCCCTCTCTTGCCCCCTCACACCATTCCCCCCCACTCCTACCCTCCCCTCACCCCTCACACCATTCCACCCAACTCCTACCCTTCATCACCCCCTCACACCATTCCTCCCCACTCCTCCCCTCTCTTGCCCCCTCACACCATTCCACCCCACTCTGCCCCTCTCTCACCCCCTCACACCATTCCCCCCCACTCCTACCCTCTCTCGCCCCCTCACACCATTCCCCCACAACTCCTACCCTCCATCACCCCCTCACATCATTCCCCCCACTCCTCCCCTCTCTCGCCCCCTCACACCATTGCCCCCCACTCCTCCCCTCTCTCGCCCCCTCACATCATTCCCCCCACTCCTATCCTCTCTCGCCCCCTCACACCATTCCACCCCACTCTGCCCCTCTCTCACCCCCTCACACCATTCCCCCCCACTCCTACCCTCTCTCGCCCCCTCACACCATTCCCCCACAACTCCTACCCTCCATCACCCCCTCACATCATTCCCCCCACTCCTCCCCTCTCTCGCCCCCTCACACCATTGCCCCCCACTCCTCCCCTCTCTCGCCCCCTCACATCATTCCCCCCACTCCTATCCTCTCTCGCCCCCTCACATCATTCCCCCCACTGCTCCCCTCTCTCGCCCCTCACACCATTCCCCCCCACTCCTCCCCTCTCTCACCCCCTCACACCATTCCCCCCCCTACTCCTACCCTCTCTCTCTCCCCCTCACACCATTCCCCCCCACTCCTACCCTCTCTCGCCCCCTCACACCATTCCCCCCACTCCTACCCTCCATCGCCCCCTCACTCCTACCCTCCATCGCCCCCTCACTCCATTCCCCCATCCCAACCCAACCCTCTCTCACCCCCTCACACCATTCCCCCCCAACTCCTACCCTCCATCGCCCCCTCACACCATTCCCCCCCACTCCTCCCCTCTCTCGCCCCCTCACACCATTCCCCCCACCCCTCCCCTCTCTCGCCCCTCACACAATTCCCCCCAACTCCTACCCTCTCTCACCCCCTCACACCATTCCCCCCCACTCTTCCCCTCTCTCGCCCCCTCACATCATTCCCCCCCACTCCTCCCCTCTCTCGCCCCCTCACACCATTCCACCCCACTCCTACCCTCTCTCGCCCCCTCACACCATTCCCCCCACCCGTCCCCTCTCTCGCCCCTCACACCATTCCCCCCAACTCCTACCCTCTCTCACCCCCTCACACCATTCCCCCCCACTCTTTCCCTCTCTCGCCCCCTCACACGATTCCCCCCCACTCTTCCCCTCTCTCGCCCCCTCACACCATTCCCCCCAACTCCTACCCTCTCTCGCCCCCTCACACCATTCCCCCCCACTCCTACCCTCCCCTCACCCCTCACACCATTCCCCCCCACTCCTATCCTCTCTCACCCCCCCAACTCCTACCCTCCATCGCCCCCTCACACCATTCCCCCCCACTCCTCCCCTCTCTCGCCCCCTCACACCATTCCACCCCACTCCTACCCTCTCTCGCCCCTCACACCATCCCCCCCCACTCTGCCCCTCTCTTGCCCCCTCACACCATTCCCCCCCACTCCTCCCCTCTCTCGCCCCCTCACACCATTCCCCGCCAACTCCTACCCTCCATCGCCCCCTCACTCCATTCCCCCCATCCCAACCCAACCCTCTCTCGCCCCCTCACACCATTCCCCCTCACTCCTACCCTCCATCGCCCCCTCACATCATTCCCCCCAACTCCTACCCTCCATCGCCCCCTCACACCATTCCCCCCCAATCCTATCCTCTCTCGCCCCCTCACACCATTCCCCCCAACTCCTACCCTCTCTCGCCCCCTCACACCATTCTCCCCCACTCCTACCCTCCATCGCACCCTCACACCATTCCCCCCAACTCCTACCCTCTCTCGCCCCCTCACACTATTCCCCCCCACTCTTCCCCTCTCTCGCCCCCTCACACCATTCCCCTACCCCTACCCTCCCCTCGCCCCCTGACACCATTTCTCCCCACTCCAACCCTCTCTCACCCCCTCACACCATTCCCCCCCAACTCCTACCCTCCATCGCCCCCTCACACCATTCCACCCCACTCCTCCCCTCTCTCGCCCCCTCACACCATTCCCCCCACTCCTCCCCTCTCTCGCCCCCTCACACCATTCCCCCCAACTCCTCCCCTCTCTTGCACCTCACACCATTCCCCCCCACTCCTCCCCTCTCTCGCCCCCTCACACCATTCCACCCCACTCCTACCCTCTCTCGCCCCCTCACACCATTCCCCCCCACTCCTCCCCTCTCTCGCCCCCTCACACCATTCCTCCCAACTCCTCCCCTCTCTCGCCCCCTCACACCATTCCCCCCCACTCCTCCCCTCTCTCGCCCCCTCACACCATTCCCCCCCACTCCTCCCCTCTCTCGCCCCCTCACTCCATTCCCCCCGACTCCTATCCTCTCTTGCCCCCTTACACCATTCCCCCCGACTCCTATCCTCTCTTGCCCCCTCACACCATTCCCCCCGACTCCTATCCTCTCTCGCCCCCTCACACCATTCCCCCCCACTCCTACCCTCCCCTCACACCATTCCCCTCCACTCTGCCCCTCTCTCGCCCCCTCACACCATTCCCCCCCACTCCTATCCTCTCTCGCCCCCTCACACCATTTCACCCCACTCCTACCCTCTCTCGCCTCCTCACATCATTCCCCCCACTCCTCCCCTCTCTCGCCCCCTCACACCATTCCCCCCCAACTCCTACCCTCTCTCGCCCCCTCACACCATTCCCCCCCACTCCTACCCTCTCTCACCCCCTCACACATTCCCCCCAACTCCTACCGTCTCTTGCCCCTCCCCTTCCACACCTCCTCCTCTTACCCTTGCCCTATTGCCCTCCTTGTCCTCTTCCCAACACTCCCATCTTGCTCTGTCCCCCCTCCCCTACTCTCTCCATACACCCCCAACCTTGCCATCCTTTCCTTTCCTTTCCTTTCCTTCCCTACAACTTGTCCCCTCACTTTGTTCATCCTACCCCTCCCCTTTGAACCCTCCCCTTTGACCCGTGCCACTTGCCGCCTACCCCTCTCTACCCCTCCCCTTTGACCCATGCCTCTTGCCACCTACTCTCTCTACCCCTCCCCTTTGAACCCTCCCCTTTGACTCATGCCTCTTGCTACCTACCCCTCTCTACCCCTCCCCTTTGACCCCTCCCGTTTGACCCGTGCCACGTGCCACTTGCCACCTACCCCTCTCTACCCCTCCCCCCCTTTCTTGCTCGACTCCATTCACAAAACCCTCTTCCCCACCCCCAGCTTCACTCCGGACCAATCACAAGCCGCGAGGTCGGGAGGCAACCCCTGATTGGTTCGCCCTCTCCGTTTTCCCCCCCTCCCCATAGCATCCGCGCCCATCACCCCACACCCCACCAATCGGCGTTGGCCCCTCCCGCCCCCGCACTTCTCTATTGGCCGCGCCTGCCGGGTGGGCGGGGAGCGGTGGGTTCCCCGCTCACCCATTGGCCGGTTCGAACGGCCAACGGCCCGAACGGGCGGTTGCTCACGCGACTCCGCCTGGCGAGCGGGAAAAGTGGGCAAGAGACCAGGAGCCGGCGCGAGCGGGCGGCTGATCACGTGACTCCGCCTGGCGAGCGGGAAAAGTGGCAAGAGACCAGGGGCCGGCGCCATTTTGTGTTGCCTTCAACTACAGGTCAATAGGTCAACCAGAGAAAGAATGGCCAACTCTCCCGATTTGTTATTCTGCTTAGTGCATGCCAAGCCATGTTATTTTGCTCTGACACTTTGAAGCTGAGAAATTTGGGTTGCCAAATCCCCTTGACAGACACCCTGGAAATTGAACACTTAGGGCACCCACTACCATCTGCCCCACCCAGTCAAAGGTGTTACCTCTCCCACCCAATACGCCCAACCCACCAAAAAGGAAGCCCTGCTGGGTTGCCATTGAGGTTTTGGTGACTGGCGGTTACATTGGATTATGCGCCACCCATGGCTTACCAATTCGGCCCCAACAGACCCCATTGGTATCCACCCGCGTTTCCTCACCCAGATCTGCCATTGGCAATCCTAGTCAAGATTAGAGTGGCGCTGGAAAGGCACACTCAGGTCAGGCAGCAACCGAGGAGCAGGAAAATCGACGTTTCTCCTGATGAAGGGCTTTTGCCCGAAACGTCGATTTTCCTGCTCCTCAGATGCTGCCTGACCTGCTGCACTTTTCCAATACCTCTCATCTTGACTCTGATCTCCGGCATCTGTAGTAATCACTTTCGCCTCATTGGTAATCCTACTCTCGGGCTCTTGTGGTGCAATGGTAGTGTCCCTCCCTCTGAATGAGGAGCCTCAGGTTCAAGTGCCAACTTCTCCATCAAGGGGTAATGTCGCTCTGGACACAATCCAACCCTTCACCCCTTTGTCCTTGCACATCTGCTTCATGGTTCTGGTGTTTTGTAGAGTCATACAGCAATGGAAGCGGACCAAATGGTCCAACTTGTCCATGTTGAACCAGGCTTCCTGACCTTAACCAAACCTTTTTGGCTCATTGCTCTCTAAACCTTTCTTATCCATGTATCCATGTCTTAGAATTGTTGTGATTGGACCAGCCTCTATCACCTCCTCTGGCAGCTCGTTCCATACATGAATCACCGTCTGCATGAAATGTTCCACACAGGCATCACCCTCTGCGTGGAACGTTTGTCTCTCTACCCTTGACATTTGCCCTTCTGTATCTGGTGGCACGGTGGCTCAGTGGTTAGCACTAATGAGTCACAGCACCAGGGACCTGGGTTCAATTCCAGCCTTAAACTGTTGCCTGCATGGAGTTTGCATGTTTTCCCGGTGTCAGTGCGGGTTTGCTCCAGTGTCCTCCCACATTTCAAGATTTGGAGATGCCGATGTTGGACTGGGGTGTACAAAGTTAAAAGTCACACAACACCAGGTTATAGTCCAACAGGTTTATTTGGAAGCACACTAGCTTCCTGACAATCACCTGATGAAGGACCGTCGCTCCGAAAGCTAGTGTGCTTCCAACTAAACCTGTTGGACTATAACCTGGTGTTGTGTGATTTTTAACTTCCCACATTTCAAAGATGTGCAGGATAGGCGGATTGGCCATGTTAAATTGTCCCGTAGTGTCCAGGGATGTGAAAGCTGGGTGGACGTTGCCATGGGAAATACAGGGCAGGGCCAGTTGGTCTGGATGGGATGCTGTTCAGAGGGGCAGTGTGGACTCAATGGGCTGAATGGTACTGTAGACATTCTGTGATACCCTAGGGAAAAGACCATATCTATCCCCCCCCCCTCATGATTTATAAATCTCTGGAAGGTCACCTCTCAAGATCTGATGTTCCAAGGGAAAATAGTCCCAGCCTTGCCTTCTAACTCAAACCCTCCAGTCTCGCTAACATCCTTGTTTGTAAATCGTTTCTCTGCCCTTTCCAGTTTAAGAACGCGAAAAGAAAAATCACACAGCACCAGGTTATTTGGAAGCACTAGCTATCGGAGCGCTGTCACTTCCTCAGGTAACTGTGGAGCAGGGATATAAGACACAGAGATTGCAGTAAAAGTTTACAGTGTCATGCAACTGAAATAATATGTTGAACAAATCTAGATTGTGAGGCGAAAGTGAGGACTGCGGATGCTGGAGATCAGAGTCGAAGAGCGTGGTGCTGAAAAAGCACTGCCGGGTCAGGCAGCATCCGAGGAGAATCAACGTTTTGAGCATGAGCCCTCCATCGGGAATGAGCGATGGCCCAAGGGGGCTGAGAGAGAAATGGGAAGGGAGTGGGGCTGGGAGGGAAGTTGGCGAGGAAGGCGAGAGGTAGATAAAAGGGGGTGATGAACATGGTAGGTCGGAGAGGGGGGCGTGGGGTGGATAGATGGAGAGGAAGATGGACAGGTCAAGGCGGCAGTGTTGAATTGGAAGATTGGATCTGGGATGAGGTGGGGGAGAGGGGAGATGAGGAAACTGGTGAAATCCTCATTGATCCTGTGTGGTTGGAGGGTCCCAAGGCAGAAGATGAGGCGTTCTTCTTCCAGGCTTCAGTTGGAGAGCGTTTGGCAGTGGAGGAGGCCCAGGACTTTCATGCCGTTGGCGGAGTGGGAGGGGGAGTTGAAGTGTTTGGCCACGGGCCGGTAGGGTTTGTTGGTGCACACTATCGGTGGGTCAGTGCCGAGGGAGGGCCGCGCACTGTCGGTGGGTCAGTGCCGAGGGAGGGCCGCGCACTGTTGGTGAATCAGTGCCGAGGGAGGGCCGCACTGTCGGAGGGTCAGTGCTGAGGGAAAGCCGCACTGTCGGAGGGTCAGTGCCGAGGGAGGGCCGCACTGTGGGAGGGTCAGTGCTGAGGGAGGGCCGCACTGTCGGAGGGTCAGTGCTGAGGGAGCGCCACACTGTGGGAGGGTCAGTGCTGAGGGAGGGCCGCACTGTCGGAGGGTCAGTGCTGAGGGAGCGCCACACTGTCAGAGGGACTGTGCTGAGGGAGTGCCGCACTGTCAGAGGGTCAGTGCTGAGGGAGGGCCGCACTGTCGGAGGGTCAGTGCTGAGGGAGGGCCGCACTGTCGGAGGGTCAGTGCTGAGGGAGGGCCACACTGTCGGAGGGTCAGCGCTGAGGGAGGGCCGCACTGTCGGAGGGTCAGTGCTGAGGGAGGGCCGCACTGTCGGTGGGTCAGTATTGAGGGAGGGCCGCACTGTCGGAGGGTCAATGCTGCGGGAGGGCCACACTGTGGGAGGATCAGTGCCGAGGGAGCGCCGCACTGTCGGAGGCTAAGTGCTGAGGGAGGGCCGCACTGTCGGAGGGTCAGTGCTGAGGGAGGGCCGCACTGTCGGAGGGTCAGTGAGCACTGACCCTCCGACAGTGCGGCCCTCCCTCAGCACTGACCCTCCGACAGTGCGGGGGCTGTCCCTGTACTGACCCTCCGATAACGCGTTCCCCTTCCTTCATCGCCCTTCAGCAGAGATGAAGTCACCCACTCAGCTCCCGATCACAATCAACTCTGCAAGTGCGGCACAATTATTTCTATATTTCAGGCTGTTAATTTGTTCTGAGCTTGTCAGGACATGATTCTACGATATGCAGGACAAGACTGAACACTGGGAAAAGGTCACATTCAGAAACAGAGCCCTGTGAGTAATGCGTTACTGTTGTTCGCTAATGTTCTGAACCACATCTCAGCCATTACAACAACAGCTTGAGCTCATATAGTGCCTTTAATGGAGTACTGCTGGGAGGAACATTCCAACTGAACAGCCAAAGGGGTATCGAGGAGCTTGAGGTTTGAAGGGAAGCCAGAGAGAGGAGGAGGAGGAGAATAATGGGGGTGCAGGGAGGTTCGGAGAAGGGATTTACAGAGGTTGAGGCACGCACTGCTGGGGTGACTAAAGTCAGAGGGTGGGCTGGAGTGCGGAGGGGGAATCAGAGGCTGGAATCAGAGGTGTCCAGGGATCTCAGAGGGTTTTAGGAGGTTACAAAGAAAGGGAGGAGGTGTAGGGGGTTACAGAGATAGGGAGGGGGTGTAGGGAGTTACAGAGATAGGGAGGGGGTGTAGGGGGTTACAGAGATAGGGAGGGGGTGTAGGGGGTTACAGAGATAGGGAGGGGGTGTAGGGGGTTACAGAGATAGGGAGGGGGTGTAGGGGGTCACAGAGATAGGGAGGGGGTGTAGGGGCCAGAGGGGGGTACGGATTAGTGAGGGGGTGTAGGGGCTGGAGGGGGTTACAGAGATAGGGAGGGGGTTACAGAGATAGGGAGGGGGTGTAGGGGCTGGAGGGGGTTACAGAGATAGGGAGGGGGTGTAGGGGCCGGAGGGGGGTACGAAAAAGGGAGGGGGTGTAGGGGCCGGAGGGGGGTACGAAAAAGGGAGGGGGTGTAGGGGCCGGAGGGGGTTACAGAGATACGGAGGGGGTGTGGGGGCTGGAGGGGGTTACAGAGATAGGGAGGGGGTGTGGGGGCTGGAGGGGGTTACAGAGATAGGGAGGGGGTGTAGGGGCTGGAGGGGGTTACAGAGATAGGGAGGGGGTGTAGGGGCTGGAGGGGGTTACAGAGATAGGGAGGGGGTGTGGGGGCCGGAGGGGGGTACGAAATAGGGAGGGGGTGTAGGGAGTTACAGAGATAGGGAGGGGGTGTAGGGGCTGGAGGAGGGTTACAGAGATAGGGAGGGGGTGTAGGGGGTTACAGAGATAGGGAGGGGGTGTAGGGGCTGGAGGGGAGTTACTGAGATAGGGAGGGTGTGTAGGGGCTGGAGGGGGTTACATAGATAGGGAGGGGGTGTAGGGGCTGGAGGGGGTTACAGAGATAGGGAGGGGGTGTAGGGGCTGGAGGGGGGGGTTACAGAGATAGGGAGTGGGTATAGAGGCTGGAGGTGGTTACAGAGATAGGGGGGCGTGTAGGGGCTGGAGGGGGGTTACAGAGATATGGAGGGTGTGTAGGGGCTGGAGGGGGTTACATAGATAGGGAGGGGGTGTAGGGGCTGGAGGGGGGTTACAGAGATATGGAGGGTGTGTAGGGGCTGGAGGGGGTTACATAGATAGGGAGGGGGAGTAGGGGCTGGAGGGGGTTACAGAGATAGGGAGGGGGTGTAGGGGCTGGAGGGGGTTACAGAGATAGGGAGGGGGTGTAGAGGCTGGAGGGGGTTACAGGGAGGGGGTGTAGGGGCTGTAGGGGGTTACAGGGAGGGGGAGGGGGTTACAGAGATGGGGAGGGGGTGTAGCGGCTGGAGGGAGGTTACAGAGATAGGGAGGGGGTGTAGGGGCTGGAGGGGGTTACAGAGATAGGGAGGGGGTGTAGGGGCTGGAGGGGGTTACAGAGATAGGGAGGGGGGTGTAGGGGCTGGAGGGGGTGTAGGGGCTGGAGGGGGGTTACAGAGATAGGGAGGCGTGTAGGGGCTGGAGGGGATTACAGAGAATGGGAGGGAGTGTAGGGGCTGGAGGGGGTTACAGAGATAGGGAGGGGGTGTAGGGGCTGGAGGGGGTTACAGAGATAGGGAGGGGGTGTAGGGGCTGGAGGGGGTTACAGAGATAGGGAGGGGGTGTAGGGGCTGGAGGGGGTGTAGGGGCTGGAGGGGGGTTACAGAGATAGGGAGGCGTGTAGGGGCTGGAGGGGGTTACAGAGATAGGGAGGGGGTGTAGGGGCTGGAGGGGGTTACAGAGATAGGGAGGGGGTGTAGGGGCTGGAGGGGGTGTAGGGGCTGGAGGGGGGTTACAGAGATAGGGAGGCGTGTAGGGGCTGGAGGGGATTACAGAGAATGGGAGGGAGTGTAGGGGCTGGAGGGGGGTTACAGAGATATGGAGGGGGTGTAGGGGATGGAGGGAGTTACAGAGATATGGAGGGGGTGTAGGGGCTGGAGGGGGGTTACAGAGATAGGGAGGGGGTGTAGGGGATGGAGGGGGGTTACAGAGATAGGGAGGGGGTGTAGAGGCTGGAGGGGGTTACAGAGATAGGGAGGGGGTGTAGAGGCTGGAGGGGGGTTACAGAGATAGGGAGGGGGTGTAGGGGCTGGAGGGGGGCTTACAGAGATAGGGAGGGGGTGTAGGGGCTGGAGGGGGTTACAGAGATAGGGAGGGGGTGTAGGGGCTGGAGGGGGTTACAGAGATAGGGAGGGGGTGTAGAGGCTGGAGGGGGGTTACAGAGATAGGGAGGGGGCGTAGAGGCTGGAGGGGGGGTTACAGAGATAGGGAGGGGGTGTAGGGGCTGGAGGGGGTTACAGAGATAGGGAGGGGGTGTAGGGGCTGGAGGGGGTTACAGAGATAGGGAGGGGGTGTAGAGGCTGGAGGGGGGTTACAGAGATAGGGAGGGGGTGTAGAGGCTGGAGGGAGTTACAGAGATAGGGAGGGGGTGTAGAGGCTGGAGGGGGGTTACAGAGATAGGGAGGGGGTGTAGGGGCTGGAGGGAGTTACAGAGATAGGGAGGGGGCGTAGGGGCTGGAGGGAGTTACAGAGATAGGGAGGGGGTGTAGGGGCTGGAGGGCCGAACGCCGGAAAATGCGACGAGTCAGACCGAAGGCTCTGTTTGTGTGCCTGTGTGGAGCAGTGTAATCTGGAGCCGATGTCGCTCAGTGGGGCCTCACTGCGAGCTGAGGAGGAGATCTGGTGGTGGTGGTGTCACCAGGAAAGGTTTACGGTTCCTCTGATGATGGTGGAAACCTCCCCCCCCCCCGCCCTCCACATTAGTGCCTGAACCCATTCCAGACAGTCTTCCCATCAGCCACCTCTGCTCTGAGGGCACCAACCCCTGCACATTGACCGAAATGGCCGAGGAAGTCTTCCAGGCCCTTCCCATCGCTCATCCCTCCAACATTGGCTCACGGTGACCATTGGTCAGGACACCCACATAGGTCGGGAGTGGCCCCTGCCCTGAATTCCATCACCGTGTTGCGTCTGATTGGTGTTTTAGCTGGGTTTTTGGTGTTGCCTTGCCACCTACCGAGAGAGGCCTGCGTGCCAGGACACATACATTCAGCTGACTGAGGAATTTTAATAGAGAAACCCCAAGCAGCAACAACACTTGGCATTGAGAATCAACAACTTGTCCGACGTAGGTGGGCTGTCAGGGTCTGGGGCACCGAATGGCCCCCTGTACTCATGGCATCTGTCAGGAATCTGTCGGCGATGTTTATCACCCAGATACGTCTCACAAAGAGGGGACGTCAGCCCACGTGTCAAAAACAGGCCTTCACTAACTCAACACTGTGTGAGCTCCTCCAGCCCCTCCACCCCCTCCCTATCTCTGTAACCTCCTCCAGCCCCTACACCCCCTCCCGATCTCTGTAACCCCCCTCCAGCCGCTACACCCCCTCCCTATCTCTGTAACCCCCCTCCAGCCCCTACACCCCCTCCCTATCTCTGTAACCTCCTCCAGCCCCTACACCCCCCTCCCTATCTCTGTAACCCCCCTACACCCCCCTCCCTATCTCTGTAACCACATCCAGCCACTACACTCCCTCCCCATCTCTGTAACCCCCTCCAGCCCCTACACACCCTCCCTATCTCTGTAACACCCCCTCCAGCCCCTACACCCCCTCCCTATCTCTGTAACCCCCTCCAGCCCCTACACCCCCTCCCTATCTCTGTAACCCCCCCTCCAGCCCCTACACCCCCTCCCTATCTCTGTAAACTCCCCTCCAGCCCCTACACCCCCTCCCTATCTCTGTAACCCCCCCTCCAGCCCCTACACCCCCTCCCTATCTCTGTAACCCCCCCTCCAGCCCCTACACCCCTCCCTATCTCTGTATCCCCTCCCGCCCCCACACCCCCTCCCTATCTCTGTATCCCCTCCCGCCCCTACCCCCCTCCCTATCTCTGTAACCCCCCCTCCAGCCCCTACACCCCCTCCCTATCTCTGTAACCCCCTCCAGCCCCTACACCCCCTCCCTATATCTGTAACTCCCCTCTACCCGCTACCCCCTACACCCCCTCCCTATCTCTGTAAACCCCTCCCGCCCCCACACCCCCTCCCGATCTCAGTAACCCCCCTCCAGCCCCTATACACCCTCCCTATCTCTGTAACCCCCTCCCACCCCCACACCCCCTCCCTATCTCTGTAAACCCCTCCCGCCCCCACACCCCCTCCCGATCTCAGTAACCCCCCTCCAGCCCCTACACCCCCTCCCTATCTCTGTAACCCCCCTCCAGCCCCTACACCCCCTCCCTATCTCTGTAACCCCCCTCCATCCCTACACCCCCTCCCTATCTCTGTAACCCCCTCCCGCCCCCACACCACCTCCCTATCTCTGTAACCCCCCTGCAGCCCCCCACACCCCCTCCCTATCTCTGTAACCCCCTCCAGCCCCTACACCCCCTCCCTATCTCAGTAACCCCCTCCCCGCCCCCACACCCCCTCCCCATCTCAGTAACCCCCTCCCGCCCCCACACCCCCTCCCCATCTCAGTAACACCCCCTCCCACCCCCACACCCCTTCCCGCCCCCACACCCCCTCCCCATCTCAGTAACCCCCTCCCGCCCCTACACCCCCTCCCTATCTCTGTATCCCCCTCCAGCCCCTACACCCCCTCCCTATCTCTGTAACCCCCCTCCATCCCTACACCCCCTCCCTATCTCTGTAACCCCCTCCAGCCCCTACACCCCCTCCCTATCTCTGTAACCCCCTCCCGCCCCTACACCCCCTCCCGCCCCTACACCCCCTCCCTATCTCTGTAACCCCCCTCCAGCCCCTACACCGCCTCCCTATCTCTGTAACCCCCTACAGCCCCTACACCCCCTCCCTATCTCTGTAACCCCCCTCCCTATCTCTGTAACCACCTCCAGCCCCTACACCCCCTCCCTAGCTCTGTAACCCCCTCCAGCCCCTACACCCTCTCCCTATCTCTGTAACCCCCCTCCAGCCCCTACACCCCCTCCCTATCTCTGTAACCCCCTCCCGCCCCTACACCCCCCTCCCTATCTCTGTAACCCCCCTCCAGCCCCGACACCCCCCTCCCTATCTCTGTAACCCCCCTCCAGCCCCGACACCCCCTCCCTATCTCTGTAACCCCCTCCAGCCCCTACACCCCCTCCAGCCCCTACACCCCCTCCCTATCTCTGTAACCCCTTCCCGCCCCCACACCCCCTCCCTGTCTCAGAAACCCCCCTCCCGCCCCCACACCCCCTCCCTGTCTCAGTAACCCCCCTCCCGCCCCCACACCCCCTCCCTGTCTCAGTAACCCCCCTCCCGCCCCCAAACCCCCTCCCTGTCTCAGTAACCCCCCTCCCGCCCCCACCCCCCCTCCCTATCTCAGTAACCCCCCTCCCGCCCCTACACCCCCTCCCTATCTCTGTAACCCTCTCCATCCCCTACACCCCCTCCCTATCTCTGTAAGCCCCCCCCAGCCCCTACACCCCTCCCTATCTCTGTAACCCCCCTCCAGCCCCTACACCCCCTCCCTATCACAGTAACCCCCTCCAGCCCCTACACCCCCTCCTATCTCAGTAACCCCCCTCCAGCCCCTACACCTCCTCCCTATCTCAGTAACCCCCCTCCAGCCCCTACACCCCCTCCCTATCTCTGTAACCCCCCTCCCGCCCCTACATCCCCTCCCTATCTCTGTATCCCCCTCCAGCCCCTACACCCCCTCCCTATCTCTGTAACCCCCCTCCATCCCCTACACCCCCTCCCTATCTCTGTAACCCCCTCCAGCCCTACACCCCCTCCCTATCTCTGTAACCCCCACCCGCCCCTACACCCCCTCCCTATCTCTGTAACCCCCCTCCAGCCCCTACACCCCCTCCCTATCTCTGTAACCCCCTACAGCCCCTACACCCCCTCCCTATCTCTGTAATCCCCTCCAGCCCCTACACCCCCTCCCTATCTCTGTAACCCCCCTCCATCCCCTACACCCCCTCCCTATCTCTGTAACCCCCTCCGCCCCTACACCCCCTCCCTATCTCTGTAACCCCCCTCCAGCCCCGACACCCCCTCCCTATCTCTGTAA
>NC_092785.1:30330991-30345808 GCF_047496795.1 Chiloscyllium punctatum | reverse complement strand
GTAGAGGAAGCTTTACTCTGTATCTAACCCCGTGCTGTCCCTGTCCCTGGGAGTGTTTGATGGGGGACAGTGTAGAGAGAGCTTTACTCTGTATCTAACCCCGTGCTGTCCCTGTCCTGGGAGTGTTGATGGGGGACAGTGTAGAGGGAGCTTTACTCTGTATCTAACCCCGTGCTGTCCCTGTCCTGGGAGTGTTTGATGGGGGACAGTGTAGAGGGAGCTTTACTCTGTATCTAACCCCGTGCTGTCCCTGTCCCTGGGAGGGTTTGATGGGGGACAGTGTAGAGAGAGCTTTACTCTGTACCTAACCCCGTGCTGTCCCTGTCCCTGGGAGGGTTTGATGGGGGAACAGTGTAGAGGGAGCTTTACTCTGTATCTAACCCCATGCTGTCCCTGTCCCTGGGAGTGTTTGATGGAGGACACTGTAGAGTGAGCTTTACTCTGTATATAACATGTGTGAGAGTGTGTGTGTGAGTGTGTGTGTGTGTGTGTGTATGTGTGTGTGTGCGTGAGTGTGCGTGAGTGTGTGTGAGTGGGTGCTTGTGCGTGTGCGTGTGTGCGTGTGTGTGCGTGAGTGTGTGTGAGCGTGTGTGTGTGTGAGTGGGTGTTCGCGTGTGTTTTGCGTGTGTGTGAGTGCGTGTGTGAGTGCGTATGTGAGTGCGTGTGTGTGAGCATGTGTGTATGAATATGTGAGTGGGTGTTCGCGTGTGCGAGCGTGTGAGTGTGTGTGTGAGTGCATGTGTGTGAGTGTGTGTGAGTGTGTGTGAGCGTGTGTGTGTGTGGGTGTGAGTGTGTGTGAGTCTGTGTGAGTGTGTGGGGGTGAGAGAGCGTGTGTGTGAGCATGTGTGAGTGTGAGAGTGTGTGTGAGTGTGTCTGTGTGAGTGTGTGTGTGAGCGTGTGTGTGCATGTGAGTGTGAGTGTGTGTGTGAGTGAGTGTCTGGGTGTGAGTGTGTGTGTGTGGGTGAGTGAGTGTGTTTGTGTAAGCGTGTGTGTGTGAGTGTGTGTAAGTGTGAGCGTGTGAGTGTGTGAGTGTGAGTATGTGTGTGTGAGTGAGTGTGCGTGTGTGTGAGTGTGTGAGTGAGTGAGTCTGAGTGAGTGTGTGTGAGTGTGTATGCGCGAGTATGTTGGAGTGTGATTCTGAGTGTGTGTGTGGGTTAGTGTGTGTTTGAGTGTGTGTGTGTGTGTGTGCAAGTGAGCGTGTGTGGGTGAGCGTATGTGAGTGTGTGAGCGAGTGCGTGTGTGTGAATGAGTGTGTGAGAGTGTGTCAGTGGGTAGTGAGTGTGTGTGTGTATGCGAGTGAGTGTGTGTGTGAGTCTGAGTGTATGTGGGTGAGTGTATGTGTGAGAGTGCAAGTGAGTGTGTGTGTGTGTGTGTGAGCGCGTGTGTGTGGGTGTGAATGGGTGGGTGAGTGAGTGTGAGTGTGTGTGTGTGAGAGCGTGTGTCTGTGAGTGTGTGTGTGTGTGGGTGTGAATAGGTGGGTGAGTGAGTATGAGTGTGTGTGAGAGCATGTGGGTGAGTGAGTGTGTGAGGGCGTGTGTATGAGTGAGTGTGTGTGAGTGTGTATGTGAGAGTGTGTGTGTTAGTGTGGTGTGAGTGGGTGTGGGTGAGTGAGTGTGTGTGTATGTGTGAGTGTGTGTGTGAGCGTGTGAGTGTGTGTGGGTGAGTGAGTGTGTGTGAGCATGTGTGAGTGTGAGTGAGCATGACTGTGTGTGTGTGCATGTAGGTGTGAGTGTGTGTGGGTGAGTGAGTGTGTGGGTGTGAGTGTGAGTGTGTATGTGTGTGAGTGTGTGTGTTTGCGAGTGAGTGTGTGAGTGTGTGTGTGTGTGAGCGCGTGAGCGTGTGTGTGAGTGAATGTTTGAGTGAATGTGTGAGTGAATGTGTGTGTGAGCGTAAGCATGTGTGTGAGTGTGTGTGTGTGTGAGTGTGGGTGGATGAGTGAGTGTGTGTTTGTGAGTATATGTGTGAGCGTGTGTTTGGGTGGGTGAGTGAGTGTGTGTGAGCGTGTGTGGGTGTGAGTGTGTGTGTGGGTGAGTGAGTGTTAGTGTGTGTGTGTGAGAGAGCATGTGTATGAGCGTGTGTGAGTGTGAGCATGTGTGCGTGTGAGAGTAGGTGAGTGTGTGTTTGTGTCTGTGTGAGTGTGTATGGGTGAGTGAGTGTGTTTGTGTAAGCGTGTGTGTGTGAGCGTGTGTCTGTGTGAGTGTGTGCGTGAGCATGAGTGCATGAGTGTGTGTGCGTGAGTGTGTGAGTGAGTGTGTGTGCGCGAGTATGTCGGAGTGTGATTCTGAGTGTGTGTGGGTCAGTGTGTGTTTGAGTGTGTGAGTGTGGTTGAGTGTGTGAGTGTGTGTGTGCAAGTAAGCGTGTCTGTGTGTGTGAGTGAGTGCGTGTGTGTGAATGAGTGTGTGAGAGTGTGCGAGTGGGTGAGTGAGTGTGTGCGTGTGAGTGTGTATGCGAGTGAGTGTGTGTGGGTGAGTGTGTGAGCGCGAGTGTGTGTGTGAGCGCGAGTGTGTGTGAGCATGTGTGTGTGTGAGCAGTGTGTGTGTGAGTGTGAATGTGTGTGTGAGTGTGAGTATTTGTGTGTATCAGCGTGTGTGAGTGTGTCTGTAAGCGTGTGTGTGTGGGGGTGGGTGAGTGAGTGTGAGTGTGTGGGTGTGAGTGTGTGTCTTTGTGTGAGTGTGTGTATATGTGTGAGTGTGTGTGGGTGAGTTAGTGTGTGTGTGAGTGTGTGTGGGTGAGTGTGTGTGAGCATGTGTGAGCGTGAGCGTGTGTGTGCATGTAGGTGTGAGTGTGAGTGTGTGTGTATGTGTGTGAATGTGTGTATGTGCAAGTGAGTGTGCGTCTGAGTGTGTGTGTGTTTGCAAGTGAGTGTGTGTGAGTCCGAGTGAGTGTGATTGAGTGTGTGTGTGTGAATGTGTGTGAGCGCGTGAGTGTGTGTGTGAGCGTGTGTGGGTGTGAGTGTGTGTATGTGTGAGTGTGAGTTTGTGTGTGTGAGTGTGTGTATGTGTAAGGCTATGTGTGTGAGTGTGTGTGGGTGAGTGAGTGTGTGTGTGCATGTGAGTGTGTGTGTGAGCCTGTGTGGGTGTGAGTGTGTATGTGGGTGAGTGAGTGTTAGTGTGTGTGAGAGTGTGTGTGCATGTGTGTATGAGTATGTGTGTGCGAGCAGGTGTTTGTGTGGGAGTGTGTGTGAGTTTGTGTATGAGTGAGTGTGTATGGGTGAGTGAGCGTGTGTGTAAGCGTATGTGTGAGTGTGTGAGCGTGTGTGTGTGAGTGTGTGTGAGTGAGTGAGTGTGTGCGTATGTGTGAGTGAGTGTGTGAGTGCGCGAGTGTGTGTGGGTGAGTGAGTGTGTGAGTGTGAGTGTGTGTGCGCGCACGGGGGTGTGTGTGAGTGTGTGTGTGTGAGTGTGAGTGTGTGTGGGTGAGTGAGTTTGTGTGGGTGAGTGAGTGTGTGTGAGTGTGTGTGTGAGTGGGTGTGAGTGTGAGACTGTGTGTGAGTGTGAGTTTGTGTGTGTGAGTGTGTGTGTGAGCATGTGTGTGTGAGGGTGAGAGTGTGAGTGTGTGAGTGAGTGAGTGTGTGTGTGAGTGAGTGAGTGTGTGTGCGTGTGTGTGCATGTGTGTGTGTGGGTGAGTGTGTGTGCGTGCGTGTGTGTGTACGCGTGTGTGTGAGCGTCTGTGTGAATGTGTATGTGTGAGAGTATGTGAGTGTGTGTGAGTGAGGGTGTGGGTGTGAGTGAGTGTGAGTGTGTGTGAGTGGGGTGTGTATGTGCATGTGAGTGTGTGCGTGTGTGTGCGCATGTATGTGAATGTATGTGTGTGAGAGTGTGGGTGTGAGTGTGTGTGAATGTGAGTGTGTGAGTGTGAGTGTGTGAGAGTATATGAGTGAGTGAGCGTGTGAGTGTTAGCGTGTGTGAGGGTGAGTGTGTATGTGAGCGTGAGCATGTCTGTGTGCATGTGGGTGTGAGTGTGAATGTGTGTGGTTGAGTGGGTGGGTGAGTGAGTGTGTGGGTGGGTGAGTGAGGGTGTGTGTGTGAGTGTGGGTCTGAGTGTGGGTCTGAGTGTGTGTGCGAGTGAGTGTGTGCGAGTGAGTGTGTGCGTGAGTGAGCGTGTGTGAGTATGTGTGTGAGCGTGAGCATGTGTGTGTGCATGTGGGTGTGAGTGTGAATGTGTGTGGGTGTGTATATGGGTGGGTGAGTGAGTGTGTGTGTCAGCGTGTGTGAGTGTGAGTGAGTCTGTGTGTGAGTGAGTGTGTGTGTGTGTGAATGAGTGTATGAGATTGTGTGAGTATGTGTTTGGGTGAGTGTGTGCGTGTGGGCAAGTGAGTGTGTGTGAGTGTGAGTGGGTCTGAGTGTGTGTGGGTGAGTGTGTGTGGGTGAGTGTGTGTGTGTGTGCAAGTGAGTGTGTGTGTGTGAGCGTGTGAGAGTGTGTGTGAGCGTGTGTGTGTATGGTGAGTGTGTGTGTGTGAGTGAGTATGTGTGAGTGTGTGTGGGTGAGTGAGTGGGAGTGAGAGTGTGGGTGTGAGTGTGTGTGTGGGTGAGTGAGTGAGTGCATGTGTGCATGTGAGAGTGAATGTGAGTGAGTGTGTGTGTGGGTGAGTGAATGTGTGTGAGCGTGTATGTGAGAGTGTGTGTGTGGGTGTTAGTGTATGTGTGTGAGTGTGTGTGTGAGTGTGTGTATGTGAGCGTGTGTGTGAGTATGTGGGTATGAGTGTGTGCGTGAGTGTGTGTGTATGTGAGTGTGTGTGAGTGAGAGTGTGTGACTGTGTGTGAGAGTGTGTATGTGAGTGGGTGAGTGTGTGTGAGTGTGTATGTGAGCGGGTGTGTGGGTGTGAGTGTGTGTGTGTGTGCATTTGTGTGAGTGTGTGAGTGTGTGTGAGTGTGTGTATGTGAGCGTGTGTGTGAATGTGTGGGTATGAGTGTGTGTGAGAGAGAGTGTGTGACTGTGTGAGTGTATGAGAGTGTGTATGTGAGAGGGTGTGAGTGTGTGTGTGAGTATGTGTGTGGATGTGAGTGTGTGGGTGTGTGTGTGTGTGAGTGTGTGAGTGTATGTGTCGGTGAGTGACTGCGTGCGTGTGAGTGTGTGTGTGTGTGTGAGCATTTGTGAGGGTGTGTGAGTGTGTGTATGTGAGCGTGTGTGTGAATATGTGGGTATGAGTGTGTGTGATTGAGAGTGTGTGACTGTGTGAGTGCATGAGAGTGTGTATGTGAGAGGGTGTGAGTGTGTGTATATGTGAGAGTGTGAGTGTGTGTGTATGTGTGAGTGTGAGTGTGTGTGTATGTGTGAGTGTGTGTGTATGTGTGAGTGTGTGTGTATGCGTGAGTGTGAGTGTGTGTGTATGTGAGAGTGTGTGAGTGTGTGTGTGTATGTGTGTGTGAGTGTGAGTGTGTGTGTGTGTGTGAGTGTGAGAGTGTGAGTTGTGGGCTGACCCAGGGTGTGTGTATGTGTGAGTGTGAGTGTGTGTGAGAGGGTGTGTGAGTGTGAGTTGCGGGCTGACCCAGGGGGTGCATATGTGTGAGTGTGTGAGTGTGAGTGTGTGTGTGTGTGAGTGTGAGTTGCGGGCTGACCCAGGGGGTGTATATGTGTGAGTGTGTGAGTGTGAGTGTGAGTGTGTGAGAGTGTCAGTTGCGGGCTGACCCAGGGGGTGTATATGTGTGTGTGTGTGAGTGTGAGTGTGTGTGTGTGTGTGTGTGTGAGTGTGAGTTGCGGGCTGACCCAGGGGGTGTATATGTGTGAGTGTGTATGTGTGAGTGTGAGTGTGTGAGTGTGAGTTGCGGGCTGACCCAGGGGTGTATATGTGTGAGTGTGTATGTGTGAGTGTGTGTGTGTGTGTGTGTGTGAGAGAGTGTGAGTTGCGGGCTGACCCAGGGGGGGTGTATGTGTGAGTGTGAGTGTGAGTGTGTGAGTGTGAGTTGCGGGCTGACCCGGGGGGGTGTATGTGTGAGTGTGTGAGTGTGTGAGTGTGAGAGTGTGTGAGTGTGAGTTGCGTGCTGACCCGGGCGGTGTATATGTGTGAGTGTGTGAGTGTGTGTGTGTGTGTGTGAGTGTGAGTGAGTGTGAGTGAGTGTGAGTGAGTGTGAGTGAGAGTTGCGGGCTGACCCAGGGGGTGTGTATGTGTGAGTGTGAGTGAGTGTGAGTGTGAGTTGCGGGCTGACCCAGGGGGTGTGTATGTGTGAGTGTGAGTGAGTGTGAGTGTGTGAGTGTGAGTTGCGGGCTGACCCGGGCGGTGTGTATGTGTGAGTGTGAGAGTGTGAGAGTGTGTGAGTGTGAGTGTGTGTGAGTGTGAGTGTGAGTGAGTGTGAGTTGCGGGCTGACCCGGGCGGTGTGTATGTGTGAGTGTGAGTGAGTGTGAGTGAGTGTGAGAGTGAGTTGCGGGCTGACCCGGGCGGTGTGTACGTGTGAGTGTGAGAGTGTGAGTGTGAGTGTGAGTGAGTGTGAGAGTGTGTGAGTGTGAGTTGCGGGCTGACCCAGAGGGTGTGTATGTGTGAGAGTGTGAGTGTGTGTGTGTGAGTGTGTGTGTGAGTGTGAGTGTGAGTGTGAGTGAGTGTGAGTGTGTGTGAGTGTGAGTTGCGGGCTGACCCAGGGGGTGTATATGTGTGAGAGTGTGAGTGTGTGTGAGAGTGTGAGTGTGTGAGTGTGTGTGTGAGTGTGAGTGTGAGAGAGTGTGAGTGTGTGAGTGTGAGTTGCGGGCTGACCCGGGGGGTGTATATGTGTGAGTGTGAGTGTGAGTGTGTTGCGGGCTGACCCGGGTGGTGTATATGTGAGAGTGTGAGTGTGTGAGTGTGAGTGAGTGTGAGTGTGTGTGAGTGTGAGTTGCGGGCTGACCCAGGGGGTGTATATGTGTGAGTGTGTGTGTGAGTGTGTGTGAGTGTGAGTGTGTGAGTGTGAGTTGCGGGCTGACCCAGGGGGTGTGTATGTGTGAGTGTTAGTGTGTGTGAGTGTGAGTGTGTGTGAGTGTGTGTGTGAGTGTGAGTGAGTGAGTGTGAGTGTGTGTGAGTGTGAGTTGCGGGCTGACCCGGGGGGTGTATATGTGTGAGTGTGTGTGTGAGTGTGTGTGAGTGTGAGTGTGTGAGTGTGAGTTGCGGGCTGACCCGGGGGGTGTATATGTGTGAGTGTGTGTGTGAGTGTGAGTGAGTGTGAGTGTGTGAGTGTGAGTTGCGGGCTGACCCAGGGGGTGTACCTCTCCGTCGCTCATCAGCAGGACCTTGTCGAACATGTGGTAGATCTGGGAGGACGGCTGGTGGATGGAGGAGACCACAGTCTTGCAGTGTCTCAGCACGTACCGTCTGAGGGTGCAGCACAGGCTGTAGGCCGTACTGGAGTCTAGGCCCGACGTCGGCTCCTGAACAAGAGACAATACACCTCACCGAGTCAGCACACACTTCCCAGGGCTGGGGGGGGGGGGGGGGGGGGGGGGAGAGTGTGGGAGGGGGAGAGGGGAGAGGGAGAGGGGAGAGGGAGAGTGTGGGAGAGGGAGAGTGTGGGAGAGGGAGAGGGGAGAGGGAGAGTGTGGGAGAGGGAGAGGGGAGAGGGAGAGTGTGGGAGGGGGAGAGGGAGAGTGTGGGAGGGGAGAGGGAGAGTGTGGGAGAGGGAGAGGGAGAGTGTGGGAGAGGGAGAGGAAGAGAGTGGGAGAGGGAGAGGGGAGAGGGAGAGTGTGGGAGGGGGAGAGGGAGAGTGTGGGAGGGGGAGAGGGAGAGTGTGGGAGAGGGAGAGGGAGAGTGTGGGAGAGGGAGAGGGAGAGGGAGAGTGTGGGAGAGGGAGAGTGTGGGAGAGGGAGAGGGAGAGTGTGAGAGAGGGAGAGTGTGGGAGAGTGAGAGAGAGGGAGAGGGAGAATGTGGGGGAGGGAGATGGAGAGGGAGAGTGTGGGAGAGGGAGAGGGAGAGTGTGAGAGAGGGAGAGTGTGGGAGAGTGAGAGAGAGGGAGAGGGAGAATGTGGGGGAGGGAGATGGAGAGGGAGAGTGTGGGAGAGGGAGAGGAAGAGTGTGGGAGTGGGAGAGTGTGGGAGAGGGAGATGGAGAGTGTGGGAGAGGGAGAATGTGGGGGAGGGAGATGGAGAGGGAGAATGTGAGAGAGGGAGAAGGAGAGTGTGGGAGAGGGAGAGGGAGAGTGTGGGAGAGAGAGATGGAGAGTGTGGGAGGTGGAAAGGGAGAGGGAGAGTGTGGGAGATGGAAAGGGAGAGGGAGAGTGTGGGAGAGGGAGAGTGTGGGAGAGGGAGAGGGGAGAGGGAAAGTGTGGGAGAGGGAGAGGGGAGAGGGAGAGGGGATAGGGAGAGTGTGGGAGAGGGAGAGAATGATGGAAGGAGAGAAAGTGGGAGAGAATGGTAGGGAGTGAGTGAGCGAAGGAAGGGAGGAGGGAAGAGTGATTGAGGAAGACAGATGTTGAAGGGGCGGTGATCTGAGAGCACCCCACCATCTGATGGAGGTCCCCGTTACCACAGACTGAGGTAGACCTCCTCAGAGTGATCCAGAGGGATTGAGGGTACCCTCCGAGGGAACCCGATCTCAGGAGGAACCAGGTGCTTCCTGAAGCCGGGAGGCGGGGTCAAGAGGATGGGTGGGACCCAGCTCTCCTGGCCTCATCCCTGATGAGGGATAGTGCCCGAAACTCCTGCTCCTCGGAGGCTGCCTGGCCTACTGCGCTTTCCCAGCACCACCCTCTCTCAACTCTGACCTCCAGCATCTGCAGTCCCCACTCTCTCCTGTGGGATCCTGCTGTGCCCTCACACACACGGGGAGGGTGCTGCTCATGGGACTCTGATCAAAACATGAACCCTCCCAGACCCCAGGCACAAGGAACGTGTTTTCTCCGAGGAACAAGGCCGAACAACACGACCCAGTGTTCCTGGAACTGAACACCATCGAGAGGGTGTCTCACGCACTCAGCGATTCTCAAACAGGCCGCCCCAAACTCTGTTCACCGCTTGGATGTATCCTTGAGACAGAGTCACAGAGATGTACAGCAGGGAAACAGACCCTTCGGTCCGACCCTGTCCGTGCTGACCCAGATATCCCAACCCAATCTAGTCCCACCTGCCAGCACCCGGCCCATATCCCTCCAAACCCTTCCTATCCATATCCCCATCCAAATGCCTCTTAAATGTTGTCATTGTACCAGCCTCCACCACATCCTCTGGCAGCTCATTCCATACACGTACCACCCTCTGGGTGAAAAAGTTGCCCCTTAGGTCTCTTTTATATCTTTCCCCTCTCACCCTAAACCTATGCCCCTCTAGTTCTGGACTCCCCCCGACCCCAGGGAAAAGACTTTGTCTATTTACCCTATCCATGCCCCTCATGATTTTATAAACCTCTATAAGGTCACCCCTCAGCCTCCGACGCTCCAGGGAAAACAGTCCCAGCCTGTTCAGCCCTCTCCCTGTAGCTCAAACCCTCCAAACCTGGCAACATCCTTGTAAATCTTTTCTGAGCCCTTTCAAGTTTCACAACATCTTTCCGATCGGAAGGAGACCAGAATTGCACGCAATATTCCAACAGTGGCCTAACCAATGTCCTGTACAGCCGCAACGTGACCTCCCAACTCCTGGACTCAATACTCTGCACATTGGGGTTACAGACAAAGCCAAGGTAATAAGTCATTAATTGAATAATTCTTACACGTCCTGTTAAGCAAGTTGAAATAAAAGTCCTGTAACTCTTTGATTTGCTCAAACAGCGTGTTCCGATGGAACAGACCTGAAACATTAACTTTGCTTTCTTTCAGAGACATTGCCAGACCTGCTGAGTTTCTCCAGCCATCTCTGCTTTCTGTGTTCCTGCAAGTGAGGTGCCTGGCCTGGACTTGCGTCAATGCAGGAACTGTCAAATATATCGTAGATTGCAAAACAAGAAAAACCACGTTATTGCAACATTGAAGGACAAAGGTCAGAAACTTGAAATGTCCCGACCTTTCCCTCAGTGAGGGAGCAGAGGAGAGCGAGGAAGGAGAGAAAAGAGCGAAGGAGAGAGGAGGAGTGAGGGAGTGAGAGCAGAGAAAGAGTGAGAGGGCGGGGCAGTGAGGGGACAGAGGGCGAAAACAGGAGGGGAATGAGGGAAGGGGAGGGAAGAGGCAGGAACAGAAGGGGACCGCGGGGAGAAGGGGAATGGGGGGGAAAGGGGAGGATGCTGGGGAGGGGGGAATGCAATCCTGGGACACACTCACATCAAGCAGCATCACAGCTGGGTCAGACAGAAGCTCACAGGCAATGTTGGCACGTTTACGTTCCCCTCCAGAGAGCCCACGTTTAAAATCGTCTCCGATAACTACAGAGAGAGAGGAATCAGAGAGATATTTGCAGGGGAGAGGAGGTTAAATAGAAATCCCATAACGCAGCACCAGTGCTACAGGACTTAGGTGATTGGATTAATCCACGAGACATCAGAGTAGGGTTCTGTTACTGGGTTAATAATCCAGGGGACAGCAGTGTGGGGTTATGTTACTGGGTTAATAATCCAGGGGACAGCAGTGTGGGGTTATGTTAATGGGTTAATAACCCAGGGGACAGCAGTGTGGGGTTATGTTACTGGGTTAATAATCCAGGGGACAGCAGTGTGGGGTTATGTTACTGGGTTAATAATCCAGGGGACAGCAGTGTGGGGTTATGTTAATGGGTTAATAACAGGTTCTGCCTCCTTTCCCTGGTCCCAGATTCGAGCCCACGTTTGACTGCTAATATCCTTGTAATAGCGTTGCCTGCTTTAGTGGAGCACTCACTCGTGTTGTAGCATTTTGTAATGTCCAGCTCCTCCACCAGACTGGTAACTATCTTCTCCTTCTCGTGCTGCTTCATGGTACTGGGCAGCTTGAGGTGGGCCTGGTACTGCAAGGAAAAGAGAGAAACGGCTTCCGTACACCTTGTGTTGACTGGGCCTGATTCACGGCTTGTTTCCACTGACCCCACGACCCGCTGAACATGACACAGCCCACCGTCCAACTGAGCAGATAAGCCAGTGTGACACTGTGGCCTAGCTGACAAATTGAGTGTGATCAAGTTCACCCCGGCTGTCCTTTGCGGCCTAGTTTGGCTGATCAGCAACTTCCCCAGGCCCGTATGCCGGGCAGGGAAAACCCAGGCTTCATTTATGGCCCAGTGCTGTGTTTGCCTGACCTCTCATACCTGCCTCCACCCCCGCTTGTTGGTGACTGAGCAGCAAAGACCCAGGCTTCAGTTGCGGCCTAGTCCTTTGATGGCCTGATTTCACCATCAGCGTGGTGCAGAGGCCTGCACAAACCGAGCAGGAAAAGCCCAGGCTTTGTTTGCGGCCTAGTCCTGCTTCTGCCTGATCTCGCCACCACTGTGGTGCAGAGGCCCGCACAAAGCGAGCCGGAAAGGCCCAGGCTTCATCTGCGTCCTCGCGCCGCACGAGCCGATCTCTGCACCCAGGGACGGCATCGAGACCTGCATCAACCGAGAAAGCCCGGGCCCCCTGTGCGACCTACCGCAGTGCCTGCCTGATGTTTCGCACCAAAACGGTGGGCGCCAGGGCCGACACATCGCGCAGGAAGAGCGCAGGCTGCGTCTGCGGCCTAGTCCCGGGTTAGCCCGATCTCCGACACCCTGCGGGAGATGGAGGCCCTTGTCTCCCCAACCTCCTCGCCAGGCCAGTCCTGACTGTCCCCCGGGCGCCCTGCTTCCAACCCCCCACACCGATGCAAGCCAGCCCCCCCCCTCCCCGCTCACCATGAGAGTGTCCTTCAGCGTCAGGTTGGCGAAGAAGATGTCCTGCTGCATGACGTAGCAGATGCTGCGACGTAGGCGCTTGCTGAGGGGCATCCCGTTCATCTTGACGGTGCCCGCCTGCACTGACTGCCTTCCGGAGAGAACGCTGAGCAGCGTCGTCTTGCCTGAACCTGCAGAGTTCACACTGCCGTCAGTCAGCTCACGGAGACGGGCCCAGTCTTCGCAGGCCCGTTCCCTCTCGCTCGTCCCCTTCCCCTCACCGCCACCTCACCACCCCCCTCCCCCCACACACTCCCCCCAACCCTGGCATTACCTTTCCTGCCCCTCGCTCCCTTCACGCAACGTAACCCCCACCCACCCCACCCCAACCACGTTCAACACCTCGGCCGACCCTTCAGGCTGGCAGGAGCACAGAAGGAGGCCAACGTTCGGTTTGGGATGGCCTCTTTGTCAAAAGAGTGGGGCACTGGAACAGCACAGCCGGGGTCAGGCCGCGCCCGAGGGGCGGGAGGGTCGAGGTTTCGGGCCTAAGCCCCTCGTCAGGGATGTTCACGGGATGAGGACCCTAACCTACACATCCCCGAAAGGCCAACTCGCCTGCTCCCTCAGAGGCTGCCTGACCCGGCTGTGCTCTTCCAGCACCACACTCGACTCAACTCCATTCAGCCCCCCCCCTCCTTTCCCCAGCCTGTCCCACAGGAACAGGATGCCATTCAGCTCTCATTCCACCCTAAACTACACATCCCTGAACACTATGAGACAATTTAGCACGGCCAATCCCCCCTAACCTGCACATCCCTGAACACTATGGGATAATTTAGCACGGCCAATCCACCCTAACCTACACATCCCTGAACACTGTGGGACAATTTAGCACGGCCAATCCACCCTAACCTACACATCCCTGAACACTGTGGGACAATTTAGCACGGCCAATCCACCCTAACCTACACATCCCTGAACACTCTGGGACAATTTAGCACGGCCAATCCACCCTAACCTACACATCCCTGAACACTGTGGGACAATTTAGCACGGCCAATCCACCCTAACCTACACATCCCTGAACACTGTGGGACAATTTAGCACGGCCAATCCACCCTAACCTACACATCCCTGAACACTGTGGGACAATTTAGCACGGCCAATCCACCCTAACCTACACATCCCTGAACACTATGGGACAATTTAGCACGGCCAATCCACCCGAACCTACACATCCCTGAACACTATGGGACAATTTAGCACGGCCAATCCACCCTAACCTGCACATCCCTGAACACTGTGGGACAATTTAGCACGGCCAATCCACCCTAACCTACACATCCCTGAACACTGTGGGACAATTTAGCACGGCCAATCCACCCTAACCTGCACATCCCTGAACACTGTGGGACAATTTAGCACGGCCAATCCACCCTAACCTACACATCCCTGAACACTGTGGGACAATTTAGCACGGCCAATCCACCCTAACCTGCACATCCCTGAACACTATGGGACAATTTAGCACGGCCAATCCACCCTAACCTACACATCCCTGAACACTGTGGGACAATTTAGCACGGCCAATCCACCCTGACCTACACACCTTTGGACTGTGGGAGGAAACCGGAGCACCCGGAGGAAACCCACACAGACCCGGGGAGAATGTGCAAACTCCCACACGGACAGTCACCCCCCGAGGCTGGGATCGAACCCGGGTCCCTGGCACCGTCAGGCAGCAGTGCTAACCACTGAGCCACTGGGCCACCAAAGACCCTCAGGCAGCACCTTCCCCCAAACCCACGGCCCCACTCCCATCCAGAAGGACAAGGGGGCAGCAGGTACATTGTAACACCACCTCCCTCCCCCTCCCTGCAAGTTCCCCTCCGAGACACTCCCCATCCCCACTCGGAAACATATCGCCGTTCCCTTCAGTGGGTCAGAATCCCGGAATTCACTCCCTCAGGGGCATTGTGGGTCTACCCACAGCACATGGACTGCAGTGGGTCAAGATGGCCGCTCACCCTCACCTTCTCAAGGGGGGGGGGGGGGGGGGGCAACTAGGGACGGGGTAGCAATGTCCACACCCCATGAGAGAATGAAGGAAAGGTCCAAAATCCTCACTGACCTATCTACTGCAAACCGGGAAAACTTTATCTTGTGTTTCTTCAAATTCCTGTCTTTCCCACAGACACCTCAAGGACGATGCGTTGAGGTTTATTGGTTTGCTCTGTCGGGCTCTCGACTCGTCACGATGAGAGGTTTCGAGTAAAGGAGCAGGAATGTGTTGTTGCAACTATACAGGGCCTTGGAATGTTGTGTGCAGTTGTGGTCTCCTTTTCTGAGAAAGGACGTTCTTGAGGGATTGCAGCGAAGGTTTCCCAGGCTGATTCCCGGGAATGCTGGGACTGACGTATGAGGAGAAATTTGACTAGGTTAGGATAGTTTCCGACAAGGGGGTTGGGGCGGGGGGAATCTCCTAGAGACTTGTGCAATTCTAACAGGACGAGACAGAATAGATGTAGGGAGGATGTTTACAATGGTGGGTGTGTCCAGAACCAGGGTCACAGTCTAAGGATTCAGGTAGACTATTTAAGATGGAGATGAGGCATTTCTTCACCCAAAGAGTGGTGAGCCTGTGGGATTCATTACAGGAAGTAGTTGATGCCAAAACATTGAATGTATTCAAGAGGCACCTAGATATAGGGGTGAATGGTGTCAGAGGTTATGTGGAGGAGCAAGATTAAGCTATTGGACTGAGCAATCAGCCATGATCGTGATGAACAGCACAGCAGGTTCGAAGGGCTGAATGGCAGCCTCCTGCTCTTCCATGTTAGGATCTGGACCAGATGGGCCAAGGGGTGGCAGATGGGAGTTTAATTTGGAGAAATGCGAGGTGCTGCATTTTGGGAAAGGCATATCAAGGGCAGGACTCTATGCTACATTATACATCCATCGTCCGATCATTACCCCCCCCCACTTGTGAATGTTACAATCCCTTTTTAATTAAATTTCCCATCCTGTGACATTGTCACAGTTTCGCTTGTCGCGCACAAAAGATATATCGGGTCTCAGAGATATACAGCACGGAAACAGACCCTTCGGCCCCAACCCCGTCCGTGCTGACCCAGATATCCCAACCCAATCTAGTCCCACCTGCCAGCACC